>NW_028258372.1:25099035-25402065 GCF_053883595.1 Heterocephalus glaber
ATAGCACAGAACTTCTTATTCTCACTTTACTTTCTCATTAGTAAATGTGAATGGTGAACCAAAGATCTCCAGACATTTGAAGAAAATTTGAAATATAAAATATATCCAAAAGGAAACCATAAGTCTACACTATTAAGAGAGAAGAAAAGTATCAAATAAACTTCAACAACTTGAATATGTTAGCATGAAACAATAATATAAAATAACATTATATGATATAACATAACATAAGATTTATTTCAAAGACATTTTAAAAAACACATAAAAGTCACCATGCTAGGCATGGTGGTACACGCCTGTGATCTCAGCACTCGGGAGGCTGAGGCAGGAGGATCGCCATGAATTTGAGGCCAGCCTGGTCTACATAGTGAGTTCAAGGCCAACCTGAACTGCATAGTGAGACTCTGTCTCAAAAAAAAAAAAAAAAAAAGTCACCAAAAATTCAAAAACAGAAAGCTCAAAATTTAAAAAATATAATAAAGAATTGAGAGGTAATAAAGAATTAGGAGGTCAAGAAAACAGTACAAGCACAAAAGAAAAAATATATGAATATCTCACCTTCTGGTCAGTGGCTGCAAAGAGGATTGGTAGTACCAAGTTCGGGAACACAAATGAAGTTAGGCCTGAGAAATCTATCCCTGTTCCTCACACAGCTCCAGCAGCCAGTCCCCCTTAGCCTGCCTGGGAGCCCTGGCACAGACCGGTGCATAATCAATTTCTAGTTCCACCTGAGGTTCCATCCAGGACTGTTTGTTCTGTCCCTTCATTTTTGGCTATTTGCAATAACTGTTCTTTCTAATAAAAATGAGTGCATTAAAAATATTAAAGATAAAAAACAAACAAAGAATTAAATATTAAAGATAATAATATAGATTTTATAAATACGAAAAATCTTGTATTTCTAGGACATGTTCAATTTCTACACTTAGTTTAGCAGATGACAAAAATAGAATAAAAGAGATTACTTAGTAGATCAGTGAAAAAATTTAAGAGGGAGATAAATAATACATGAAGATGCAGAATTTACTAGAACATTCTAGAATAGAATATGTCTAAATCTTTTAAAATATGAAACAACATTGGTTTTACATATGTTCCTCTTTTATAAAAGTTCAAGACTGTGCTGAAATGTATGAATGACTAGCTTTTCACTTACTGTTAAATATAATAATCACAACTTAAAATTTATTGTTAGGTTATTTATACATTTATACTTGGAAAAATCCATTGTTTTTACTATATGGATTTAAAAAATCGTTCACTATACTTATTTCTGTATATTTTGAACTGTCTGTGACAATCTAATACAGTGTTTTAGGTTGACAGTTTCTGCACAGGCACTACTACTCCAGGATTTTTCACTTGTGAGAAATATTTCTAGCCTTTAATTATATACATTTTATGCATATTTTGCAAGCATTCATTCTTTAGCCAATTAAACCACTTGGTCCTGCATAACTCCAAATTTAACATTTCTTTTGGAGTGTGGAATAACTTAATAAATTGTAATGCCTTTATCTGTATCATGTGTTAAAAAATTAAACATATGTATACATAAATCAAGCACTTCTCTTTAATAATTAATGTGAAACACAGCTATTCCTAGATGAAATAATCTGTGCATTTTCCCCATAAAATATTTACCATTCTTTATATATTAGCATCAGCACTTGTAGATTGATTTCTCTAGATGATTGTCATCTGTAAATCAAGACATTGCTTATTGTTAATTATCTATGCAATGAATGATCAACCTTATATTTTTATGATAGAATTAGAAAATTTTTCTATTATTTATTATATTTCATAAAGATGATTAATGTAATAAATTTCAGTACTGTACTTTAAAAAGTTATACATCTTTACAATATTAACAATATAATGTTAGCTTAATAACAATGTATCAAAAACATCTCTAATTCCAAAGCATTCATATTAGAGACACCTGTGAGATGAAGATGACGAGAGAAAGAAAGGTTCTAGACAATGATTCTGGATACTGGCTGCATATGAGAATCATCTGGAACCAGTCTTAGATTCTGATCTCCAGGTTACGCTATCATAGTAAATGAAAAATCTCTAGTGATAGGACCAATATATAAATATTTAAAAACCTTCCAGGAAGGTAGAATGTATAGCCTATTTTAAGAACATAGAAGTACATAGGAGTGAGCAGATTCTTTGAATAGCAGTCTCCCTGAATTTTTCTCAATCTCTGGTAGCTACAATTTGTTGGTGAAGTCATAACTGAGGAAACTGGAACTTCCCATGGCTGATTTAACAATAACAATAAAAATGAATAGAGTCAAGGCATGTATAAATATATTAATATGAATGTAGAGGAGTGGAAAGATTTTGTGATAGATTAGTAATAGGCCTACATTACTTTGAACTTAAGGAAAGCTATAGTGGTTTTGCCCATGAGGGAAATAAAATTCTGATTAATGGGAGCACAATAATGAAGCAGGCTCATCTCACAAACATACAAATGTGTCCTAGGAGTAAACAAGAGGTATTTACTAAAACATTGCCTCCTGCTTTAGTTTAGGATGAGCTTTCGTAGACATCTGAAATTCCTCACTAGAAAATATCAGTTGATTTCCTCATATTCTGAGTGATGTATATTTTTTCTTTTACCCTGCAAAACTCATTTTACACAAAGTAATTAGAAAATTTGCAAAACCATTAGCCAAATTTTAATCAAGAGCAAATAAAAACAACAGGAGAAAGAATGTGTGAAAGTAACCCCATTCTCAATTTGGAACATTTTCACATGATTTTAATTTTATATTCAAATAACTTTACCCATAGTGCAAATTGACATACCTCATCTCATTTGACATAATCTCAGCCAAACCAGAAATTCACCTTAAAATTAAAGCATAATGACTCTAGCTATAGCTGCTTCTAAAGGTATCTTTTCATTTATGTGGCTTTATTATCTATAGATTATGTATGTTTAGTGGAACATAATATTTATATCCTATATGTATATACATAATTATTTTTAAAGTTAGGCTTTCCCTACAATCTATTGAGTACTTATGTTTTCCTCCTACTCATCATTTTTATTCTGATCTATTTGCTTATATTTATAAGTAACTGGAGAAAAAAAACATGAATGAAGAAGATTAGGAGAACATCTCTAGAAAGAAAAATCTACTGAGCACTAAATATTTCTCAAGTTCCACAATAATTGAAAGAGTTTTTGAAATGTAAAAGCTATATCATTATATGCACAGGCAAATATTCAAACATACTTTTTCATATCAGACCTTCATTTCACATGCTCTATCCTCTTTAAAATTGTTAACCCTGCCAACATAAAATGGGTTTTCCTTTAAGTAGACTCTGTATAGAAGTGAAATAATGAAGCTATGGGGTCATGATTTGGGATAATTAGAAAACTTCCTGTTAGAAAAGGAAACTGAGAATAGGTCTGAGAATGAATCACTTTGGGAGAAAATGCGGGAAGAACAGAAATATAGAAAACTGGGAATATTGAGAAATTAAGTAGTATAGCAAGAAAAAACAAAGAATGGTAGCCAGTGAAAGAATAGGAAAGTGAAGGTGAGAGAACATTGGACATGAAAGCAGACTCTCAGGCTGTGAAACAGTCAGAAGCCAGTGACAAGGGGTCCATATGGTGAGGGGAGTCTTTTGCAAAATTCGCTTTCCTTGTGAAAGCTAGAAGAGCAAGTCTGAATATAGTGAGACAACCTGAGAATCATGTAGTAGTTCATGGGACATAAATTAGTAGTGGTTTCATGCTCATATTTAACTCATTTCCAAAACTCAGCACTCTCATGGTTGTGAAGTATAAATATTTCAGCTATCTTTCTAACATGAAATAAAATGGACTCTTTATTAAATGTAGTAGAATGAAAATCTTTATGTCAGCATTCATTAAAAAAGAAAAAGAAAAATAAAACAAGTTGCGAGGTTACAAGGATGAAAATAGAAATAGAGGCTGCAGGAACAAAAGTTGATTGACTGCAATATTACTGAGCATGACATGAATTTTCACTTAAATTATTCATTCCACTTCCCAACTAAAACCTGAATTCACTAGAAGGCTATATAATCATCATTTTAATGTCAGTATTTTAATAAGCCCCTAATCAATTTTGAATTTCTCCTGTTTAATAAGTTTTCAACCTGGAAATTGGAAATCCTAGTAGTATTTTCATTTGTATTTCATGGAAATACAGGAGCTAAAGTCCTTAAGGAAAAAAGAAAGGGATGTGGGGGATTGGCATTAGTCAGGGTTCTACAGAGAAACATAATCAACAGAATGTGTGTGTGTGTGTGTGTGTGTGTTTGTGTGTGTGTGTGTGTATTACTGTTATGGTTGTTCTGAGTTTAAAATATATATTTTTTTAAATTTTGTATATTTTTTGTATTAAATTCTTTTATTGGTACATTGTAGGTATACAACACAATTACATTTCTCATTGGGAATTGTACCTTTACATAATGCATCTTGTTCTTCATAGTCTAGCATGACTTATGCATAGTGTAAGATATTTATAATATACTTTGAAATCTTCTTTCCTATTTTTTGATATCATTTTCATAAATTTCCATTGTTTTAAATTGTAAATTTATACATTTTTTTCTAGACAATAAATTATCTTTTAAAACTTTAACAGCCTTTGTCTTGGGGCAGATTGAGATCTAGAGGATTACTGAACAGATGGAACATGCAGAGATTTCCCATGTGCCTTCTGCCTTGCAAATGCAGAGTATTCCCCCATCAACCAACCAACTACACCAAAGAATTACAGTACTTGCAACTGGTAAAAATTCACTGAAAATCATTGTCAATGATCTTTCAAACAACTAGAAAAATAGAAAAATGTCCTCTATACTCACTTTTATTTCTAACTTTTCCAGACACTTTCATTGTCTTGTTGAGATTCATGTACTTTGGAGTCATGTTTCTTCTGCTTTAATAATTTCTTTTACACAAGGCATGGTCCTGCATTCCTTTAATCTCACTACTCTGGAGGCTGAGGGAGAAGGATCATGAGTTCAAGCTCAGCCTGAACAATTTATGTGACTTGAGACACTGTCTCAAACTAAAAATAAATAGAGGGAGTGTGGGCCAGGGATATAGCTCAGTGCAAAGACCTGGATTCAAGCACCAATGCTACACACAAAAATAATTTTTAGTCAATTATTTTACATGCTTTTCCTTCTTAGTTCTGTTTGTACATGCACTTTGTTATTTAGCCATTATTATTTAGGAAGATACTTTCACAGGGGATAGAATTATGAACTGATACCTCATATGCATAGTTTCAGATGAGAATTTACTTGTCCCCATTATCTTCTTCCTACGTATGTGTCTATATGCCTTTACTGTCTTCAAGATTTTCTGTTGTATGTAACTTTCACTTTCATTCTGAATTGACTAGGAAGCCACTGGAGGATTTGAGCAGTGGGGTATCAATCTCTCATGGGTAGTAACAGAATCACTATGTCAAACATGTATTAAAAAGTGACTAAACGAGAACAATGCTTAGTCAAGAAGTCTAGTTGTGTGTCAGTTGTAATGATTCATGCAAGAGAGGACAGTTGCTAAAAGAGGTGATGGAATTTTATGTGTCCATTTGGTTTAGTTACAGTCCTCAGTTATTCAATGGATATTGCTTGCAGATGTAATTAAAATCCCCAATCAATTGACCATTTTTTAATACTGGGGATTGAACCCAACCATTTTGCAATGAGCTATATCCCCAGATCATTTTTATTTGAGACAGCATCTTGCTAAGTTAAGTTGCTCAGTCTAGGCTCCAACTTGTGATCTTCCTGGCTCAGTCTTCCAGAAAGCTGCAATTACAAGTGTGCACCACCATACTTGGTGTCAACTGCTTTAAATAAGGGAACTCATCCCTGGATAATATGGATGGATATAACTTAATCAGAAAGCGTGAAAATAGAGCTGACTTTTCTTTAAAGAGGTAGAAGAAATACTGCTTATAAGAAAGTAGCTTTGACTGTGCACAGGGATTCCAACTAGATAGTGAACTTCTCTTCCAGAGAGGCTGCACTTCGGATTTCAGACTCTCACAACCAACCTCATAATGCAAGCCACTGCCTTGAAATCCCAGCCTCTCTCTCTCTCTCTCTCTCTCTCTCTCTCTCTCTCTCTCTCTCTCACACACACACACACACTCTCTCTCTCACACACACACACATACACACACACACGTACTGATTCTTCTTTGCTGAATCAGTGAATCCTGGCTGACATACAAGGTGAAAAATGATCATCTTGTGATACAAGTCTATAACTGGAAACCTATATTTATATAGGTACATACAGCATAAATTTGATCTCCATATTCTATAATGCACTAGGAAAATTGTTCGATAAGTAGAAATCTATATCATCATTTTAATGACTATATTGCCTTTTGTTCAATGAAAACCACTATTACTTCATCTATCAGGAATGAGGCTTCATTCCTGTTTCAATTTGTATTATGTTGATTTGAAATTGTTGTCTATATGTCTGTGTAATGTTATGTTAAAATATAATTTTAACTAATTTTACTGGTATTTTATAAACACTTAAGAAATAAAATATTTAAAGCTAAAAATTTTTAGGGTTAACATAACGTAATTACATTCTAATGTAACTATTCGAAAAATTTCTGTCTTTAAAAGTTTCTTGTTTTATAGTATATATTACTTATATTAAATTTATTTAATTCTATTAAAAATATTAGTGCATGTTTAGATACATATAGTTTATAAAGTTACACTATGGTTACTTTGGGAAATAATAAATGGAAAGGCTATGAACATTATAGGACAAAATAATGAAGTTTGCTCCTCCAAGGACTTTCTAAGATTAATCCAGAGACCACTACTTTGTTTTTTTTGGGGTATTGGGGATCGAACTTGGGACCTCATGCTTGCAAGGCAGGCGGTGGAACCACTGAGCTAAATCCCCAGCCCAGAGACCATTCTTTTTAAAGAAAATTAAATGACCCCAATTTCCTTGTTCATTTATTATTTATGCAATAATTTCCACATTATTTAATGGTTTGTTTCAAAGCGGAATGTGCAAAGTCCTTTATAAGTGAAAATATTACAAACCGAAGAGAGACTATCTGGTTGGCTTTTGAAAATATAAGAAGAGTTTTACAGCCACAGTGAACTCCACACCTCATTCTTAGCTTTCTGGTATTTCAGTGAGCAGGGTCATTTTATGAATTCAATGGTGTTTATGGCTTGATGAAGTCGTCTTCTACATATTAAAGATTACTGCAAGTTGACATTTCAGAAAAGGACAGATAAAAGAGGATGGGAGGGGTGGAAGTTTCTTCCTTTTTCTCACAGCTGTGAGGACTGTTAATAGTAAAAGACACTCTAAGAATATATTTCACTGTTGACAAGCAATCTCTGTTAAATGATGGCATGTCAGCATTCCGTGATATTTTGAAAGGAATGTCAGGTGCAATAGAGAAAAGCATCACTAGTTTAGTGGATTTTTAAAACAATACATTGCATTTGATTTCTGAATACATTTCATTTCATCCAAGCTAAGAGCTTAATTTCTTCTCATTCTTGAAAAATATTTTCTCTGTTGGAAGGTAGTTTCATTTTAATTTGGGTTTTTTTTCCTCCACATTTATTTACTGTTACAAGTAATTGAAATACTTTAACCCCTCAGCTACTACTGATCTAGGACTCTCTGCAGACTAACATGCACAGGTTGTTAGTGGATTAGCAGTTTGATATATGCAAAATTGTGTACTTTTGAAACTCTTCTAACATGCACTGCATTTTCTTTCCCTCTAAAAGAACAAATGAAATTAATATCCTGATTCTAAATAAAACAACTAAATGTACCATGATAAGAGGAATTCTTATCTTGCTGATTACTAACTATACCACTCAGGGTAACTTATTTGCATATACGTGTACGTGTGTATGTGTACAAATACCTACAAATGCCTTTTATTATAAAATGAAGATCCTACTATGAACTACATCACATTTTATTTTGTGGATCCGTGGTGTTGTTGTGAGGCATTTACAATATTGTCTGGCACACAGTACAGGCACAGTAAATGGTCTCTATTAGACATCATGCTCCAGTTGGGTAATTTTGTGCAATATTTAATCTAAAGATGGCACTAGCACTGCAGGCTTCATCATTGAAACTGATTTACTAAATCAATACTAGCCAGTTTTATAAAATGAACCCTTTAGGCATATATTCTTCAGTTTAAAAGTGCAGTTGGCATAAAAGAAAATTGCTTTGAAAGAAAATGTTTCAATATCTGGTTCCAATACCAGCTCTGTTATCAGATGGATATGTGACCCTGGGCAAATTACTTAGATTTAGAGAAGCACAGTCATTGAAACTAGTATTTGAAGCTAGTAAATTTGAAGTAATTATAATTAGAGAAATTGAAGTCAGAAATCATATAGCTAATTGGTGGCAAAATCTGAGCTTTCTATGCAGTATTTTGCAATTATACTACATTAATACAGTCAACAAATATTTATTGGAAACTACTTCACATACCAGTGAATCAATGTCTGTGTTTAAAAAAAGAATTTGTAAAGTCATTATGCAATGAACTTTTCAACTCTAAACTTTGAACTCTTTCTGTGAAACAAAATTTAAAAAAGAATTCTAATAATTTTATTCATTACATTTTTCAAAAAATTGAATTAAATTTTGAGCCAATTTACTTAAAGAATTGAAAACTTACAAGGCCTGGTATCTACCAGAATATAGAGAAATTATCTAGTTTCTCTGAGATTCAGTGTTTTGTTTGGAATAATTGGGATTATCATCCTGTAGTAGGGCCATGATACATAAGAGGGCTGATATAACTTGGACCACAAAGAACAGCATTTCACTAGAAAGGCTCAGAAGTGAAAGGTGATGGGGGTACAGAAATATTAGCACTATTTGATCACATGGGACCACATTAGTACAGAGTCTGTGATATACAGTTTATGAGGCATATCTTAAATGTTTGTATGAAAAGCATAACATTACTGCTAGTTTTCCTTCTCTACAATTACAGCGTATCAGGGCTGCATGGAGTCCAATTTGTTTAAAGAAATTTAGAGATAGATCTTTTTGGAAAGTTTTTTTTTAATTTTTGTATTTTATTATTTGGAAGCAAAACATTTATTGGTACATTTTAGATATGCGTAATGACAACATCCATCATAGGGAATTTGTACCTGTACGTGATATATCTAGAGGTTTTAATAGCTAGTTAGTAGCAGAGCTGGAGACATAGCCTTGTTCTCCTGAATTCTCATTATTTTTTGATTTTGTATGTGAATTAATAAGTAAAAATTCAAATATCATCTTCCTAACAACTGTTAGATTCTTTAGCACAAACCATCTTGAAACAATTGCTATATTGTTTTAAACTTTTAAGGCTATGTAGTTAGATATATTCAAATTTAAGATTAATATGTCTTTCTTGAGAACAGATACCTTTATCACCATGAAATGTCTATATTATCCATGAGTAATATTTCTTTAAATTAACTGTCTGGTATAAGTATAATCATAGTCGTCTTACTTTAGTTAAAGTTTACATTATGTAACATTTTGCACCTTTCACTTTTAACATTTCCATTTGCTAATGTTTTAGGCAAGACTTGTATAAGAACTATATGGTGAAGTTAGAAGATGAATTCTTGTATTTACTCTACTTTTATTATTCAATCTATTGATATTTAATATGATTATTGATATGGTACATTGGGTCCATTGACTGCTATCGTACCATTAATATTTGCTTTCGATTCACCCCCATGCTATAAATTATTTGTCTTTCCCCTTTCTTGATTTATTTTGGAATTATGACAATTTTTAATATAACATTTTTTGTTAACTTGTTTGTTATGATTATTATGCACTATTGTATATATTAAATTACCCTCAAGATTACCACATGCATTCAAGGGTTATTGCAGTCTAATATAAATTATTTCTACAACTTTTCTCACAGTGTTAAGACCTTGGAATGTTGTAATTCTATTTAACTATTCCTGCCTTTTGTGTTATTGTTATTATAAATGTTAATTTTTAATTTATCTCATATCCCACAGGACACTTTTATTATTGCTTTTGTTTTGCAGATGATAATCACTTATAGCTAGCCACACATTTACTTCTTCTGTTACTCTTCATTACTTTTTGTATTTTCATGGCTATGTCAAGTTATATTTTTAATATAAGGAAATTTCTTTAGTAATTCCTTTAGAATTGGCCTATTGGCAATAACTTCTATTTTCATTTCACTAACAGTTTTTGAATTTTAGATATCAGTATAATTCCAGGTTGAAAATGATTTTTGTTGTCCCCACACTTGACATTTTATTGTCGTTTATTTAATCAATTCCTGTGATGATACAATAGTCACTTTTATCACTGATCCTTTTCTTACATGTGCCACATATATTTTTATATACAAATATACATATTGTTGAATATGTATTTTTATGAAATGTGCATTTATTTCTGTTTTTCAAGTCTAAACATTTTTCTTAACATTGCCTTCCCAGTATTTGCCTTCTAGGATATGATTCTCTTTTCTATTAACTATATTGACTAAATCTATTAAGTTTTAAATTGTATAATGAGGTATTGCTTTATGTGACAAAATGCATGGATTTTAAGAATCCAGGTAGATGAGTTCTGACAACTTAATATATATGTATGTATAGATATCATTGTAGATGTAGTATACATTCATGTATTTTCATTACCTAAGAAAGCAATATGAGATCCATATTTAGTCATTCTTCAAAAAGACAAAGGCTTGCTAACATCTATAATTATAAGTAAAACTCCAGCAATATATACAAAACTGCATATATTTGTTTGTGTATTCATAGAGTATGCTTTCTTTAGTATTTAACATTTTTCACATCGTGTTTTTGAAATTCATCCTTATTGTGAAGTGCATCATTAGTTAATTGATTTTTATTGTGAATCATATTCCATTGTATAGTTATTCTTTTGATGGTTGTGGGTGTTGAGATTTATTTTTTTCTGGGTTCAGCTCTTAGCTATTTATAACTGTGGTATTTTAAAAATTATGAGTCTTTCTGGAGGCATAGGCTTACACTTTTCTTAGAGAAATCTGTTTAAGCCACCTTACCCTTCCCTTGACGATGCATGAGAGATTCAGTTATTCCATATGCTCCTGACAGTTGCAATTGTATTGTCTTTTGATTTTAATTCTGGTGAATGTGAAATGAGACTTCATGTGCCTTAATTATGTGTTTCCTTGGGTCACATTATCACATTGAATTCTGAAAATTTGTACCATTAAAGTAACAATTAATATAAAGGATTTCCTTATTTGTTGGTGTTATTGAGCTTCTTTTTTGTATATATTGTTTATTTACATATTTTTCTTTGCTGAGTTGTTCATTTAATATTTTGCTTATTTTCATGTCTGGGTGGTTTTTAAATTGTTGTTTTGTGTGACTTTATGTACTTTTGATATGGACCCTTTGAAGATATATGAACTATAAATGCATTTGCTTTGGCTTACTCATTTTCTTTGTGACAACTCAAAGATAAATTTTAATTTTGATGAAGCCCCAAAATAATTTCTTTTTAATAATTAGAATTTTTGCTATTCTACTTAAGAAATATTTGCTTAGTTTAAGGTAGTAAAGATATTCCCTTATGACTTTTGTTTCCTGGACTTTTATTTCAAAGCAGTTTTTGTATATGAATTAAGATAGGTGTCCAGGTTTATCATTTCCTCCTCCCAGCATAAAATGTTTCTGTGACTCTGGTATCATTCATTTAATTTATTTGTCTTTGCTATCTTCTTAAAGTAGTACCTCAGACCATTAAGTTTATGCTCCTCTTCTAACTATTAAACGGGTTGCAGTCCCCAAGATCTTTATATTGTGTTTTTCTTTTCTTTTTCTTTTTTCTTCTTTTTTTTTTTGTACCAGGGATTGAACTCTGGACCTTCAGCTTGGGAGACAGGTGGCGGCACCACTGAGCTAAATCCCTGGCCCTACACTGTGTTTTAATTATCATTGTTTGAAAATATTTCTAGTTTGCCTTTTGACTTTTTTTTTGACTAATGAGTTCTTTTGCAGTGATTTTACTAAACTTTCTTCTGCCATGTATCTTACAGTGTTACTAGTTTTTCATGTTGTGTGCTTCTCAGGGAGCATGTTCCATGTAATTTTAATCTTTTATAATATATTGAGATGCATGTTACAGTCTGGCACGTATTCTATCTTAGTGGATGTTCCTATGCAATGGAAGATATATATTCTTTAATTTTTTGGTATAGTATTCTATAAATATCAAGTTAGTTGGTCATGCTTTTTAATACTATCTTACATATTGCTTTTTTCATCTCTCTCTGGATAAGTTCTATTAATTCTAAGAAGGTTATCAAAGTCTTCACATGTGCATGGTTATTGATTTATTTGTATCTGCTTTAAATTCTGTTAAAAAGTCTTAATGAATTTAAAGTTCTGTTTTAAGATACATACATGTTTAGAAGTATATATATTTTTTGACCTAATGCATTGGTCACTGAGAAATGTCCTTTATTTCTTTGGTTTGAAGTCCACCTTAATGAAGGCACATCAGCTTTCTTATGTTGATATTTGAATATTTTATCATTAAATATCCTTTTATCTTCAATTGGTAGTTTCTTTAAAATGTTTCTTGTAAACCACATATAATTAGATTTTTCTTTTTTAATTTTCCAGTGTGATAATTTCATCCTTTGAGTATTACAGTGTTTAGTCCTTTTTGTGACAATTTGGTGCTCCTAAATTTCAAATTCAGCTATGTAACATAGATTAAAAGAAATGTAGTTGTTTAAAGGGAAAGTCGGTTTGCTAAAGACAGCTAGCCACTGTGGCAGGTAAACAGAGAGGCAACAATTTTCAGTTTGCCTTTTTCAAACAGAGCCAGAAGGGGCAATTTCACTTTCCCATTTCTTAATTGTGTCCTTTATATTAGGGGGTCTAATTTTTTGAATTCTTTATATATACTAGATATTAGTCCTTTGTCTGAGGAGTACCTGACAAATATTTTTGCCGATTTTATAGATTGTCTCTTCATTCTACTAAGTGATTCCTTTGTTAAGTTTTTTAATCTGATGTAGTCCCATTTGTTGATTCTTATTATTGTTTCTGGTGCATTTGGCTTTCTGTTTAAAAATTCCACTCCTATACCCATGACTGCAAGTTTTACCTATTTGTCTTCCAGAAGATTCAATGTTTCTGTTTTAATGTTTAGATCTTTGATCCATTTTGATTTTAGTTTAGTATATGGTGAGAGATATGGGACCTGCTTCAATCTTCTGCTAACAGTCAGTTTTCTCAGCATGATTTGTTAAACAGGCCATCTTCCCTCCATCATATGCTTTTGTTCCATTTGTCAAAAATCAAATAGCTGAATGTGTCTAGATATGTTTCTGTATCTGCTATTCAGGTCCATTGATCCATGTGCCTGTTTTTATGCCAGTACTGTGACATTATTTTTTATCACTGTTGGTTTCTAGTATGAATTTTAGGATTGTTTTCTCTAGATCTGTGAAGTGCGCTACTTATGTTTTGATTGGGGTTGCATTAAATCTGTATAAGAGTTTTGGGTGTATGACCATTTTAATAATATTAATTCTGCTTATCCAGGAGCGGGGGACGTCTTTCTATTTTCTGATGTTTTTAATCATCTTTAAAGTGGTTTTGTGTGTGTGTGTGTGTGTGTGTGTGTGTGTGTGTGTGTGTAGGTCTTTTACTTCCTTGGTCAGGTTAATTCATAGGTAATTAATTTTTCTTGATACTACCATAAATGGTATTGTTTTTATAATTTCTTTCTCACTGAGTTCATTATTGGTGTACATTTCTCAGAATTACAAATGACCAACAAATTTAAGAAAGAAATGTTGACATCTCTGGACATTAGAGAAATACCAATTTAAAAACCCTAAGATTGCATTTTACACCAGAAAGAATTGTAATTGTCAAGAAGTCAAAGAATAACAAATGCTGCTGTGGCTATGGTGAAAAAGAAACCCTCCTACATTGTGGCTGGAAATGTGAATTAGTGCAACCAGTATGGAAATCAATATGGAGATTTCTCAAGAAACTAAAATTAGAAATTTCATGTGACTCAGCTATTCCCCTTCTAGATATCTTCACCAAAGAGCTAAAGACATTATACTACACAAATACATGAATACCAGTTTTCATATCAGCACAATTCATATAAGCTAAATCTTGGAAACAGCCAATATACCCACCAACAGACAAATGGATGAAGAAAATGTGGTATTTATACAAAATACTACTTGGCTATAAAGAAAGGTAAATTCAAGACATTTGTAGGAAAATGGATGAATCTGGAAAATATAATACTGAGTGAAATAAAGTAGTCATAAAAGCTTAAATATCGCATGTGTATCTCATTTGAGTAAGGCAAACTACAAACAAAGATCACAATAAAGGATAGCTTGAAGGATAGATCTCTTGAAAGTGAGAAGGAGTCCAGGAGATGAAGAGTGGGGGGAGAAGTAAAGGGCAAGGGGAAATAAGTAGAATTAAGCTATGCTATGTAAAGGAAACTACAAAATCTCAATGAATGTGCACTATATATCATAAACATGAGCTCAGAATAACAATAACAAGAATGGAAATAGGGAAAGGGAATTTAGAGGTGGAGGGAGGAACCGGATAAGAAGGAAATCAAAAAAATGAGAAAGAAACAAGCTGTATTATATACATGTACCAACTCCCTAAGATGGATGTCGACATTATGTGCTGCCAAGTTGTACTAAGAAAGGAAACAAATTAAAATAAAAAAGTGAAAAGAAAAAATAAAGTTTTCCATATTTTAATAATAAAAAAAGAAGGGGCAATGTTAGCCTAAGCTGTCCCTCTGTAGCCAATATCATCTACTGTTCAAATCTACAGCAGCGGCTGCTGAGGAACGCTAATTACCCACATAACTCCTACGTAAGTGCTGAGAATGGTTCCTACAATTTCTAGAACAAAACTGAGTAGGGCCTGGTGATGAAGAAGTAAGACTGTCACCAAAGGTAGCAGTTATAGTACTATGAAAAGTTACCACTTTTGAAACAGAGCATGGGTGCACACCGAGGCTCTCTATATACTTCCAACAATTACTATGAAGATCTGAGTCAAGTACAGTCATTGTCACATTTTTTTTTTGAAATCCTGTGTAAACTGCAATATGCTGTCAATGATAATGATTTTTGAAGTGCCCTGTCAAAGGCATTGCAGTTATGTGTAAAAAATATTAAATAAGCTTTCTAAACTTGCATTTTTCATTGTTTCCATTCCTTTTTATTTTCATCTATGGGTGGACCTAAAATAACTTTGTTTCTTAATTAAGATATTACGCATGAACATCCTGAATAATTTGACAATTGTTCATTTAAATGGTTGGTAATTATACCCTCCTGGCACAGTTATTGTACTATTACCATGTTTAAAAATATGCTGTAATATTTGGAATTGAAAATATTTCTGACATTTTAGTGAACACACCACTTAGTTATATTATACAGAGATTTTTCAGTAAGCCACAAAGGATTAAAAATGTCATTCAAGGGTTATAGATAATTAAACTGACTAGATACAAGAAGCTTCATTGGAAGTGAAAATTATGTTTGCATTTTGTTGAACTAGAAATGTGTTTCACTAAATGACTTTAGATTTGTTATTTTTAACCAAAAGATGGAAGGAGTCAAGGGTATATCTTGTTCTCACCTCAATTTGTTCCATTTTCATAAGTTATTTTATCTTTCAACATCCCTTTCAATATTTCATTTTTGGCCTTGAATAACTTAAAGATAATTAAAATAAATAAATATTGATTTTAAAATACTGTTGAATATATTCATCGTAATGCTCCAAATGGAACATTGGTGAAAATCTTTCACAAAAAACTCATAGATCTGCTTTTCAGTTAAGTTGTAATACAAGTAAATTTTAGATACATTTTTCATATAAGACAGGGTAAGCATTTTTATTAGTTCTAAAATAATGATTTGACTTGCTTATCAAGACAATTGACTTTTCTCCACAGTACTATGTTCTTTTTGTTTGTTTGTTTGTTTGTTTTGTACTGGGGATGGAACTCAGGACCTTGTGCTTGTGAGGCAGCCACAGTGCCATTGAGCTAAATCCCCAGCCCAGTACCATGTTCTTCTAAATACAGTGCCTCTGATATAATTATATTAATGTCTTCCTATATTCATAAATTTGATTATTGTTCTATTTACATGGGTCATTAATTTTTTTCTATTCCGGTGAGATCCCTGTAGCCAGGTTCCTGAGGGATCTTCGCTTATTATTTTTAGTTAGTCATGTATATTTTGTAGTCACTGTACTATTAAGAATTTGAATGATGGCATGTTCTCCAAGTGGTTGTGAGTTTGACTGTGATAAACCTCTTAGGGGAATTCTGTGAGATTTCACATCTGTTTTAGAACTCCTCTGAGAACACCTGTTATGAGGAATTCCTGAAAGAAGAAATTACAGATTATCTATTTTTAAAAAGGCATAACTACCTAATGAATACCATTCTTCACATAAAAAGTCAACTTCTCTACCCAGTTAAGTGACAGTTTCCTACCAGTTTGTTGTTGCAACTAAGTGAATTGATCAAATATTTCAGTTATATTGGCTATTTTTGTCTCTAAAATATCTTGACACATAAATGTTTTACAATGTTTGTGTCACTAACCATGATCCTATATGGCTTTATTAAAAGCATATTATTATTTCATAATAATTGATTGACCATGCTAAACATACTTCCTCAAATTTCTAAGGCCCTTGAATTTATTTGAGGAAAAATTCATAGAATTTGTAAAATTTTCTTAAAATAATTGTTCAAAATGAAACCACCCCCCACACATGTATGTCTTCTAGTCATACCTAAAATGCATTTATAAAGAAATATATATTATTGTACATAAATTATGTACTTCTAAAAATCAATTATTATTTATTATATAAAATTATGATTAATTTCAAATTTGGCTACTGCTATAGTTTCTTTTCAATTTTGAAATTTTTTCCTTGGGAAGTTACAAAAATGAATCATATTTATGTTTAAGTAATTAAGTTCTTAACTTGAACACTATTATTCTCAGTAATTTAGGATTAAGAAAGGAATGTCCTGGATTTGTCACACTAGGCTAGAACAACCTTCACAAAATCTCATATTGTGAATTGAACAGAGGAAAAGGCTGAATTTGAAATGAAAGCAGCTTGAAATTAGGACTTAAAAAAGTATTGTGAAAGGTTTATAAGGAGAAAAACCAATTAAATATAAATGATGAGCAAACAGGAAAGGAGCACATAAAATGCAGGTTTTTATATCATGTGTATATGATTGCTATGGTTTCTATCCCAAATGCCCCCAAACTTAGTGGTTTAAAATTTAAGAAATTTATTCCTTCACACTTCTGAGGACCTACAGTGCAAAGCCAATGTCAGTAGGCCAAAACCTAGGCGTAGCAGAGCTGGTGGCTCCCTCTGTAGGCTCCATGGGACAGACAGTCCCGCATTTTGTTGTCTCTTCCAGCCTCTAGTGGCCTTCTGCATTCCTTGTCTTGTAGTCATGAGACTCCAAACTTCAAGTCCAAGATCTTAAATCTCACTGTACTGTATGTTTACATCACCCTTTTTGGGTATGTGTGAATATTTGAGACGGCATTGAAATGTCACCCAGTTTACCCTTGATAAATTCCTATCTATAAACCTTAATGTAATCAATCTGAAATGACACTTTTCCAAGTAAGGTGACATTTACAGGTGCCAAAGATTAGTTTGGGGGGAGGGGGCATTGCTCAGCTTAATTATTCCATGTGAAAGTTTTTTGCCCTAAGTTTAAAGAGTTCTGTCAAGACAGAAGTGTGCAGTGAGGGAATGTCTTCAAATGAAAGAACCTGGGAAAGATGCTGGCAGAGCTGGCGTTTGGCCCAGGGAACTCTACAGTTTGCTTTGGAGTATTATTTAAGGAGCCTTGGAAATCTTATGTGATTAAAATTATGTCTCTTCCCAAGCTTGTTACTTTTCATTAGAGTCTAGGCAGTCAGGGAGTAAAATGGCGGTCTCAGTAAATGGGAAATAGGCTTTAAAAGTAATTGATAAAGAAAGTGAAAATGGCACAGTAGATTCACTTCTTTAATCACAATGATTAGATTTTACGTGGGCTCCAGAATAAGGGAAAGAAAGAGGTATGTAAATCATGGCTAACTTCAAATATCAGGAGTTTTCAGTAAAAATATTTAAAAGTATACATTCACTTATATTAAATTTTAAGTAAACACCTCTTTCACCTAATCTAAGGAGATACTTACATTCTTTTTTAATAAGGAGCTAGCAAGGGCTGACCTTACTTTATGTATTTGTGTTCCATATGCTCTCATGAGCAAGCTCTGCAGTCTTATTGCAATAATTACCATTGAAACACTATGAGTTTTGATTCTTTTCCTCCTGGCTTAAGACCTCTGAGATTTAAACACTATATTCTTATCTAACCATCTTGTGCTCATACAAACTAGCATGCATTTCAAAGCCACCCGAAACATAAGGTTTCCTTGTCAAATTCAGTTGCATACCCAGTCTCATGGCTTCAGTGACAATGCTGCCTCTTCTATCTCTTACTTTAAAGATTACTGAGTATACAAAGATGGGCATCTGAAATGAACAGACATATCTCAGACAAAGAAGTAAAAAAGCAAATAAACATATGAAAAAATGTTCAACGTCATGGGTCATTCGAGGGATGCAGGTGAAAACAACACCGAGATTCCACCTCATCCCAGAAAGAATGGCTGCTATTAAGAAATCAACCAATAGCAACTGCTGGTGAGGGTGTGGAGAGAAAGGAACCCTTATCCACTGTTGGTGGGAGTGTAGACTGGTGCAAGCACTGTGGAAGTCAGTATGGAGATACCTCAAAGAACTAGGACTGGAAGTTTCATTTGACACAGCTATTCCTCTGCTGGGTATCTTCCCCTCAAAATTAGAAGAATCATACCACAGTGATATATGAGCACCCATGTTTATAGTGACACAGTTTGTAATAGCTAAAGCTTGGAAACAGCCCAACTGCCCATCAACTGGAAACTGGATAAAGAAAAATGTGTGTTTTTTCATAAAATGGAGTACTACTCAGCCATAAGGAATGAGAAATTAGAGACATTCATAGCTAAATGGATGCATATTGAGGCCATACTCTTAAGTGAAATAAATAGGACCCACATGTGTAAATACCGAATAGTTTCTCTAGTGTGAGAAACTGAAAGTGCAAATAAGGATTAAAATGATTAAAATGAATAATTGATAATTTGAAATAGGAAGAAAAAGTCCAACGGGGTAAAGGAAGTGGAAGGGGAGGGGAAAGGAAAGAAGGGAAAGGAAAAATTATAAGAAAAGGAAAAAATGGAAATAAAGTCTTTGTAAATAGGGAAGGGTGGAGGGGGTGAAGGGAGGACAAGGAATGGGGAAAAAATAAGAACTAAGATACATCATGTACAGGTACAAGTACCCAATGATAAATGTAAATGTACTGTATACCTAAAATGTACCAATAAAAGAATTTAAGGAAAAAGAAACAATTCCTGAATATAAAACAATATTTTCTTGGGCTGGGGATTTAGCTCAGTGGTACCACCACCTGTCTCACAAGCACAAGGGCCTGAGTTCAATCCCTGATACAAAACAAAACAAAACAAAACAATATTTTCATATCACTCACCACTTTTCTGTGAGAGAGAAGCAGAGCCATCCATTTGCATAAGTCTTACTGCTTGGATTTGAACCTTTGAAGAGGAACATAAGCTCTGCAGCCTTATGTATCCTAACTCCAATAACAGCACTTAGCTTCTTCTATGAGCACTTCCCAAACTGTTGACACTAAGCCTTTTATCTCCACTGAGTAGAGTCAAATCTATCTAAAAAAAGAAAACCAATTTAAATCATGTTTCAGATAACATAATTGATATGTATCTTTTCAAATTTGGGGGCCATTTTGAAATTCTGTTCTTTGTTTTCTTGTGTGTTGAGTTCTTTTAGTATTTTAAATACCAGTCTTTTATGAGGCATATATTTTTGCTAATATTTTTCCCAGCATATGACTTCTCTTTTGTTATTTTCATAAAAATGTGTTTTATAGAGAAGAAAACTTCAATTTTAATGATACTTGGCTCAGCAATTCTTTCACTGTTCAAGTCTTTGGTGTTGTGTGCTATGCCATCAACCAACTTAGATCATCTAGACTTTCTTCTATATTATCTTCTAGGAGATTTATAGCTTCAAATTTCACACTTAGGTCTGTGGTCCATTATGAGCTAATTTTGTGAAAGGTGTAAAGTGTGTATCAAGATTTACTTTTTTTTTTATGTCCAAAGACAGGGGTAAAGGGAGGGGAAGGGGAAAGGAAAGAAGGGAAAGGAAAAACTATGAGAAAAGAGAAAAAATGGAAATGATGTCTATGTAAATAAGGAAGGGTGGAGGGGGTGAAGGACGCACAGATAATGGGGAAAAAATAAGAACCAAGATATATCATGTACAGGTACAAACACCCAATGATAAATGTAAACAAATTATATACCTAAAATGTACCAATAAAAGAACTTAAGAGAAAAAAATATTTACTTTTTTTTAACTTATTGGTATCTAGTTGTTCCAGTACTGATTACAGGAAAGGCCATTTTTCTGCATTGTATAATATTTTTTTTTCCTTTATGAAACATCACTTGACAAAGTATATAGTATGCATACAGAGTATGTATTTACTTATTGGTCTATTTCTGAGCTCTCTAGATATAAAAATGGTAAATAAGAATATAAAAAGATGTCATCACATAAATGAAAATTAAACAATGCAGACATATTACTTCATATCTACTCAATGAGGGAAATCCAGAACACTGACAACATGAAATCCTGGCTAGTGTGTGGAGCAACAAGAAATCTTACTCACTGATTATGGGAATGAAATTGATGCAATCACTTTGGAATAGAGGTTGGCAGTTTATAAGAAAACAAAGCATATTCTTCCCATATGACCCATCAATTGCATGGTGTCACTAGTTCTTGTTATTTACCCAGAGGACTTGAAAACCTATCTCCACACCAAAAAGCCTGCACAGGATAGTTAATATAGCTTATACTTAAAATTGCCAAAACTTGCAGACAACCAAGACATCTTTCAGTAAGGGAATGGATAAATAAACTGTGGTATATTCAAATAATAGAGTATTATTTAATTCTTTAAAAGCTCTCAAGCCAAGAAAAGACATAGAGGCAATTTAAATACATTAGTATTAAGTGAAAAAATCCTGTCTGAAATGTTAGATGCTCTATGATTTGATGATATGACAGTCTGGTAAAGGCAAAACTATGGAAACAATAAAAACATAGTGGTTGCTAGAGGTTTGAGGGGATGGGACAAAAATGTAGAGAGAATTTTGGGGACAATGAACATACAATAATAATAATTCATATCATCATACTTTTGTCTAAATCAATAGAATGTACTGTAAGTAGAGCAAATCTTAATATAAATATGAACCATAGATTATAATGATGTGTCAATGTAGGTTCATCAATTACAGTAATGTTACTGCACTGAAAATGTTGGTAATGGGGAAGGCAATAAAAGTGCAGGGCATGAGTTATACGCAAAATCTTTGTACTTTGATTCCAACTATGAGTAACAAGGATATGCCTGATTTATGGATTATATTTCTTTACAAGTATTGTGAGTTGATTTTGCCACCAAAGAATTTATGTCCATAAAGATAAATGCAACTCACTTGAATTGAATCTTATGGTATCTTCTTTCGCCAAGATGACCAGTCCTAAATCTTAATATTTTTCCCCTTTGTTTTATGATGTTCTTTGATCAAGCATAAGACATAAAAATAATAAGTATCCATCATTCCTCTTGTATGTTTGTTTCTGGGGAGACAGATTTTTCTACTTTATTTCTCATCCTTGCTTCTCTCATGTTGCAAATTATCCTGTTCCATGAGAAAAACAGAGTGTTCATGTTATAAGGATTTAAAAGTTAAAACTCCCACAAGGCAATGCTTTCATTTCATTGCTTTCAGTTTGAGAAATCTAAGGAAAGAGCCGAATGTGCCAATTTGGGTCAAGTGCCCACCCATGGATCTCTCAACTCTGGTCATAAGGCAGGAAGAATCTTCATCTAGGAATCAAACTTGGTCATTGCCAGAGGGTGAGAGTTTCACAGAAAGTTATAAAATGCCTCTCCAAAGGATGATCACTTCAGACTCTAGCCTGCTAGTCATGGTTGTAGAAAAGCAATCCTTCAGAGTTGCAATTCCCCAGGCAGGCTGTGTTCTACGTTTGACTTTGTGTTCATTCTGCCAGGAATGATTGCCCTCTATGAAGACCCTTTAGTGTGGAAAAATTTAACTTATCCCTTCAGTCTCAACTGTTCTCTTCTTCCAGAAATATTCTTTGCTGTCCACCCATGTGACCATGACCCGTGTTCCCTGAGCTTCCTTTTGACTACTTACTCAATTATATCAGATGCTTAACAAAATACTGATCACCCTTTTTAAATAATGCTATTTTGTGTTGTCACTTTTTTCCCCCTGAAGCCAGAACTACCTGTGGCATCTCTTGATGTTTTCATCATCACTGTCAGAAAATATTTATTAACAGACAATTTTATACAGTTCAGCTAAGATGCCAAGAGGACCATGACATAGAGGGAAACAAAACTGTAGAGGGTAAAGTGCTTAAGAGCATGAGTCTGCAATTCTGCTGCTCGATTTCATATTCCTGTTCAGTCATTTTCAGTGTGACCTTAAATGAGTTACTTAGATCTTCTCTGTCTCCAATTAAGGATAGTCCTGGGACACACTAATAGGATAGGGTTCTGCTTTTGAGAACAACAAAAGACAATGCACACAACATTCTTTGGAGAGCATTTGGTCCACTAATGATAACCAATAGGATTGTCTCTGATCACACTTTGAATACAATTGATGATGAATAACAGTACAGAAAAGGTGTGTGGAACCTGAGAAATTGTACAAACAGCATACTGGTAGTATTGTTGCTGAAAGAAATAATAACAAAAGTGACTCCACAATTTAAGCATTTTTATTTTATTAATCCTCAGATCTCGAGCTTTTGAAGAATTTTTTTTTTCTTAGTTTTTAAGTGAGGCTCAGTGTGCTTATGGGTTTCAGTAGCCCTAATTATCTTCTAAATAGTCAAGATATTACAGTCATATCCATCACCAGATATTATTACAACCAAAGTCTGGCATCACGGACATGGAAAGTAGTTCCTGAAGGAGGCCTATGTTCTTTTGTATCTGAGCAGGACAAAAAGTGCTGTTAGGCCCTGGGTATGAATAATCAAAAGCTCCAGCAGATATAGTGTAGAGGATCTTGAGGAACAGCAAGGTAACCTCAGAAGGAAGCATGTATCCTGTGTAAACCCAAGTGGGTATTCACTGGGAATTATAAAGCAGCAGGGAAGAGACAGAGATGTGTGATATCAGAACGTAGAAGGAAATTGTTTTAAGGTCTCTTCCCTGGACTAAAAAGTAGAGGAAACCCTGGTTGAGCAGAATAGACATAGATATAGATATTGATCTAGACATAGATATTGATATTCTCCAATAACCTCGTGCTATCACAGGCAAGATTTGGGGAAGGTGACTGGATCACAGGGGCATTACGGCTGCCTTACTCTTGGCAAGGGCTTGGTTGGAAGAGACATATCACCTGTGGGCTCGAACCAGAAGGTTCTATCTCCTTCCCTGACTCCTCCCTATGCCTTTTCCGCTTCCTGTCTGCCATGAGGTGAACAGCTATTTGTATATATTTCATAGCTATGGCAATACAAAAACATTAATAAATCTATAGATTGAAATAATTAAAGAGGGCAAAAGCAAACTATTTCTGCCCACCATTAACAAAATAATTGTAAATTGGCACTTTCTGGTCAACTCTATACTCTACAAGTCTCTTGATTTTTACATTGCAATTATTAAATTAGAATGACAAACATCATAATGCTTAGTTCTTCAAAGATATATTTTAAACTGTATAATATTTGACAGTATTAACCAGATTGAATGGTTGAAACATCTACCTAATTATATCAGCAGGAAAAGAGACCTTTACCATAATATAGTTATAACATTTCTCTCGTGGCTTTTTTGAAATAAAAATAAATCACTTTTTTCTATAAAATGAACATATATTCCAGAAACTTTTATAAATAATGTATTTCACTGTCAGTATCAAACTAACATAAGTTTAATTAGAACTTTCAAGTTATAATAAAATATTAATTCAACACATGTCACTAGTAGATATATGATACAAGATTTTCTTTAATTTTATTATTATAAATTCAGTCAAAGTATAAAATGATTGGTCAAGAAAAAGTCATGTGTTGTGACTTGTGTCTAGATGTCCCCCACAAA
Organism: Heterocephalus glaber; assembly: GCF_053883595.1. Taxonomy (NCBI): domain Eukaryota; kingdom Metazoa; phylum Chordata; class Mammalia; order Rodentia; family Bathyergidae; genus Heterocephalus; species Heterocephalus glaber. The sequence goes on from NW_028258372.1 coordinate 25,123,544, forward strand.
GTCTCATGTGTTCTCAGGTGTGGCTTTTTGTAGGTGGCTGGATCTAGGATGTGTATTAAGTGTGTGATGCTGTGATTAAGGGTGTGTGATTACTAAATCGATCCACTGATTGATGTCTAGAAGGACACTGGGGAGACTTAAGAACCCAGAGAAGGAGGAGCTCATTTCTTTGTGACAGGTCTACAACTTATTACAGTCAAAAACCCTGAACAACAGAAATATCTTTGGAACCCAAAGCTCGAAGAAGTGAGTCACTGCATTTCAGAGTCACTATCTAGCTGTAACATCTGTCTATCGAGAAATGCAACACTTTTGCCAGGACCCTGCCTTCTAATTCTGTAATCTGTGATTAACCCATGGATGTCATTTGCCTCAACAAAATCCACATCCCAAACTACCACACATCTATTTCAGGTCCATGAGACACATGTTCTTTAGAAGCAACACTAGCTCTTCATCTTCCAGGAACCTGAGGAAGACTGGGGCAGGATCGAAGTGAATGGTGGCACAGTGGGAAGAATAGGGCAAGCAGCCAGAAAAGAGGTTGGAGAAGATACTGGTGGGAGACTGAGGTAAGGAAGATGAAATGGATCCCACTGAGAAGAAGGGAAATATCAGCAACAAAGATGAGATAAGCTGCATCTGAGGGATGGGAAAAGAGGCTATAGAAGTTAAAGCTGAAGATATTAGCATCTTCAAAATGTTGTAGCCGGGAAGGGATACCTTCCACATAAATGACATACGACCCTCCTCCTGGCCCCTCCCACACACCTTTTTTTTTTCAAGTGAGAAGTCAAAATATTAGAATGTGACTTTGATCCACCAGGACACCAGACTGGGCTCTGCTGGGTGAGATTGACTATGAAACAATCAGTGTCTGAAGCCATTCACTCAGGAAAGGAAAAGGAAGTGATGATTCAGTGAGCACCAGAAACTTGCTGGGTCTGGAAACTTTGGGATTACTGATGCATGAGAGGGAATATAACGAAAACACAAAATGAAGAACTGGGGAGATGAAGGATTTAATGATAATGATAAAAGACTCCTTGAGTCAACTGATGTGGCATGTGAACTGAATGATGCAAGTTGAGAACATTGTATTCACTGGATGCAAGGTTGAATGATGCTGAAAGAGAATTCTCTCAAAGCTCTGAGAGGCTAAAATTTTCAAGCCAAAGTCTTTGAATCACTATCTCAGATTCTTTAAATCTGTTCATGTTACAAATAAAATAAGGGAATGTAGTCTCTAAATGACATTTCCAGGAGGGGACTTCGAGAACTTTGAGCTGAGAAAATAGCAATAGAAACTAATAGGGATGATAAAAAGTTGTAAAGTCAGCAGCTATCTCAGAATAGAAAGACTGAAAAGCACACTAAAGATGCAGGAAAAAAATAATTAAAAGCTTGTATTCATTCTCTTTGTTGCTATCAAAGAGAGAAACAAATTCAAATAAAAAAACTAGAGCAGTAAGGAAGTAACCAAACTCCCTGTCATTCTAATGAAAATGAAAGATGAGCCTGAATCAGAGGAAGAGGACCAGGATATTTGATTTAAAATGTTACCTTAAGTAAAATCAATCTACCGAAGTGGTTTTATTGTCATTGTTTGAGAATTTAGAATTATTAATGGTCATAAATAAATAAATATTTTCAATGTACATTGAATCTATTTGAAGGAAAAAACTGTTGTTTCAATATTACTTGTGGACAAGATGATTGTATTCACTTAGAGCAAAGAAAGCCCATAATATACATTTTTGATCATCTTTTATTAGGAAGTAAATTAGATTTTACATGAAGAACTTGATTTGGGAGTCACAAGATGATCTGAACTAGGCTGAGTTCCACCTGTATGTGTATTTTGTTTGGTTCAAGTAATATTTTGTTTTTACTTTGATTATTTCAAATTAAGCATATACTATTGGCTTTAATATTTTTTAATTTGTGAAAGCTACCCACAGTGAAAAATGTATTTTATATTATTACCCCCCTACACAAATGCTATAAAACCATAATTTCCCTTACTATATGCATCGTGTGTTCTGATATTTTCTTTTTATTCTATTATATTTATACAGATTTTTAAATTTACAAAATACTCTCTGTGGGTCACTGGACTGACCTTGATATTGGGAAACATGGCCTGATCTCTCACCTTTGCAAACATATAATATTTCATCACCCAACTTTCTCTCAAAAATATTTGAATTTGTGAATATTTTTTTAATTAGATTAGAAAAATTTGTTTTCAACTCTGGAGGGAACATTCTCAGAAACTGCTCAGGTAATCAAACAGACAGAGCCAATTAGCCAATTAATGTTGGGCAGGAAAGGGAATTAGCTTCAGTGGAGAAAAATAATGTGTGGATGGCCAAAGGACATATTGACTGAAAGAGCCGGCAAGTCCAGCACAAATGCCCTTAAACAGCAAGGATATATTTGAAAAGAAACTGAGTTGCACAGTAAAAATCTTTATTATTTTTCATGTTCAGAATGTCAAAGTTTGAGTGACTTTATTCATAAAGATTCAATGATATCACTCAGTAATTGTCTTTTTTTGATCTTCTTAATTTACTATTTTGTATATTTGATTCATCCCAAGGCTAATTTTCCTTGTAGCCACCACGTAGTACTAGTGACACTTATGTTTGCTGTTTTGATCATTCTAGAGAGAATAAAAACTATATTCTTGGTATGGATTGCAAGCCCAAACTCCAGTTTGCCAAGCCAAATGTTATGGAATATCGGGCACAGAAGTGACACTTTGTGATATTTCCATTGAACATATTAATAATTACATGTTTTGATTTGTATGGTTTTCAGCTTTACACAGAAAACTTTTATATCGTAGACTAGTGAATTATCTAGGAAACAACTGTACCTACATGGTGAGAAATTAAATCTTGAGAAATAAAATTTAAAAATCCCTCTGAGTGGATTTTTTATTAAAAATAAAATGAGAAAAACAGTGCTGTGCTTTCCAAATATTATTTTTTAAAGTCAAACTAGATCATATGTGCAGCTACAGATGACATTTAGTTTTAATTTCAGTGGTTCATGCAGTGAAGAACTACATGTACATTAAGGTTAAAGATATCAGAAAAAAGAAGAAAATGTCCCAATATTTTTAGTTTCACAATTTTTATCAAATTAACAGAAGACATGTAGAATCAAGAGAGGCTGTGTAAGCAATGGGTCATTAAGCCAACTCAGGCCAAATTTTAAATTGATTTCCAATATTATCTTACTTTATGAACTCTGTGATAATGTTGGTCAAGTCACATACTTTTCTCATCTCTGTAGGGAATATCTTACAAGCAGATTGTAAGGACTAAAAGAATTACTGCCTCTAAACTATTTAGCAGACTGAAAAGTATAAGCTCTAGTTGTTTTCATTATTGTTTCATCCTCTCTCTTCCTCATCACCAGAACACTGTTACTATTTTAGAAATGAATGACAGAGAGAGAGAGAGAGAGAGAGAGAGAGAGAGAGAGAGAGAGAGAGAGATAGTATGTAAGGGAAAGAAATCCATATGATGGATTTATTTATCTATTTCTCCTCACATTCATGGCAGCCACCTAAGGCATGGCCATATTCTGAGCAAACTCTACTTTGGCTAGTTACAGTTAATTAGTTCAAACTTGTATTTGGCTGAAGTTCAAACAGAATACTTTTCTTGAATTTTTTTTTAACATCTAACTGCTCTGTCTTCAGGTTATAAGACCTATAAGGCAGGAGCATGGATGCATGTATGAGGAGTATCATGGTCATGTTTTCCACCACAGGTAGAAAAATCACCATACAGTAAGAGTAATTAAATCAGTATAAAAATAAGCTCAGATGAGAGATTAGAAGATTAAAGATCATGATTTCAGTGTTTTTGATACCAGTTTGCGTCCCAGTCTGTCTTATGATATGATTGATTAACTCTATCTTCATGGCCAAGGTTAGATTTAGGCTCTGATTTCTATCATTTGCAGCCAAACAAGTTCACGTGAAGAGCTAATGACTGAGTTTTCATACAGGAATTTGAACGTTGCTACTGAGGCACAGCTGGCAGGGTTTGATGACATCATGAGTTAGGAACCAACTGAGAGATTAACACATGTTTTCACAAGACAGAGAGAAAATGTTAGCTGCGTTACTGAAAAAAAGAGTACACCAATAAGCAACAACTCTTATGGAATGAACATAGACTACCTACTTATGGCCCTCCAAAATTAAGATTCTCATTTGGTTGCTGGCAGAGTTTTTAAAATTGCACATTTTCTTAACAGTTCAATATTTTATCATAAGGCATGGGGTAGCAAAATATTACATATGTTCTATGGAGAGGTTGACAGGCTTAAATACCAAACCAAACAAAATGCCTCTTCTTATCTGCATCACAGGAAGAAATAGTCAAAGAAAAACCAGTCTTAGTACTCCAATTGAAAACCCACACTAGGAAATGACACACAGTAGGTATTTCCAAAATAAGTAAAATCGTAGCATGTAAGGGAAAGACATTGGAATTGGACAGACTTTGAATCTTATTCTTTTTCATATTGGACAAGGTGTTTCACTTCTTTGTTTGTTTGTTTTGGTGAAGCTGGGGATCAAATTCAGACTTGAGCACCTTAGGCATGTCCTGTACTATGGAGCTTTATCTCCAGCCCAAAAGTTCTTGAGTATAATTCTATGAATCCTTTAAAAAGAGAATGGTTTATCTATGTTTATATGATTATGATGAAGGTTATATGACACTAGAATGAAATATTCTTTATAATTCATAATAGTGGTACTGAATTTTAGGGATTGGTACATGTAGATAGCATATCTTGATCATTTTTGATTCCTTTACCTCCTTATCCCTTATCTCTTTTGTCCCCGTCCCTATCTCTAAATGGTAAAGTTCCTGTTTCCTACCATCTCTCCTTTATTTCACTCATTTATTTGTATTTCAGCTTTCTCACATAAGGGAAACCATGGAATATATGGCTTTCTGTGTCTGACATATTTTGCTTAACATGATGATCTCAATTTCCACCCATATTTTTACACATGACAAAATTTCATTATTCTTTATAGCTGAATAATACTCCATTGTGTACATACATCACATTTTCTTTATTCTAGGCTGTTGAATGTCTTGGCTTTTGTGAATTGTGCTACAGAAAATATGCATAAGCGGAATTCCTGTAGCATGCTGACTTTAATTACTTTGGTATATTTCAAGGAATGATATAATTAGATCAAATGATACCTCTATTTTCAGTTTTTAAGGAATTTTTATATTCCATAATGGCCACACTAATTTGCATTATCACCAAGCGTGTTCAAGGGTTCCTTTACACCATCTCCTTGTCAGGATTTATTTGTGTGTGTGTGTTCTTAATGATAGCCAGAGAGACTGAAGTGAGATGGATTCTCATTGTAGTTTTGATTTGCATTTCCAAAATGGCTAAAGATTTTATGTACTCATTGCCATTTGTTCTTTCTCTTTTGAGAGGTGTCTGTTCATTTCACTTGCTCATTTATTTGATTTTTAATATTAAATTTCTTGAGTTCCTCATATATTCTAGATGTCAATCCACTGTTGGAAAAGTTGGTGGAAAAGATTTTCGTCTATTCAGTAGGCTGTTTGTTTACTCTCTTGATTGTTTCTCTTGTTGTGCAGAAATATTTTACTTTGATGTAATCCTATTTTTTGATTTTCTGAGCTATTTGAGTCTCATTTAGGAAGTTTGCCTGTGCCTACAGTTTCCAGTATTTCCTTTATGTATTCTTTTAGCATTTTCAAAGTTTTAGATGTTATATCTAAATCTTTGGACAATTTTGAATTGATTTTTGTACAGGTTGAGAGATAAGGATCTGGTTTCATGAAAACTAGATTATAGATATCCAGTTTTCTCAGTACCATTTGTTAAGGAGGCTATCTGTTTCTCCAACATTTCCTTATCCAATTTCAGATGATTGTGGTTGTATGGGGTTGTTTCTGGGCCTTCTACTCTGTTTTAATAATCTAGGTGTATATTTTAGTGCCAGTACCATAGTGTTTTTGTTAATATGATTTTTACTGTAATTTGAAATTTATTGTGATGTCTCTTGGCTTGCACTTTTTGCTTAGGATTGCTTTGTTTATTCGGGGTCTTTTGTGTTTTGACATCAACTTTAGGATCGCTTTTTCTATTTCTGTGAAGAATGTCATTGGTATTTAGATAGAGGTTATGTAGATTGGTATTGTGACCATTTTAACAATATTAATTCTGCTGATTATGGGCATGAGAAATCTTTTCATTTTCTACAATCTTCTTCAATTTCTTCAATGCTCTGACATTTTCATTGTAGAGGTTTTTCTTTTTTTTGTTTTTTTTTTAACTTTCCTGTTTAGTTGATGTATAGACATTTTAATTTTTGGAAGCTATTCTGAATGCACTCATTTTCATGATTTCTTTTTCAGTTCATTTATTTATTTTATTTTATTTTATTTTTATTTTTTTTGGTACCGGGGATGGAACTCAGGTCCTGGCGCTTGTGAGGCAGGTGGTGGCACCACTGAGCTAAATCCAGCCCTTCAATTCATTTATTTTTAATGTTGATTTTTTTATCCTAGAACTTTGCTGAATTTATTTATGAACCAAAGTAGAGTCTTTAGAGTATTCTAATTATAGTATCATATTGTTTGCAAATATGAATAATTTGAGTTCTTTTTTTTCCTACTTCTATCCTTTCCATTACTTTCTCTTGTCTAATTGCTCTGCTAAAATTTCAAGCACTGGTTTTCACTCTCTCATAGCTCCTGATCTTTCCTGAGGTTGAGGATTCTCATCTTCAGTGTTTAGCCTTTCATCCTCCGCATAAGCTTCTACTTACCAGGAGGACTTGCCACAACTCAGGGAACTGAGAAGGCATGGCCTATGGGTCCTGGCTATCCAAGGAGTATTTACACAGTTCAATCTCTAGAGATAAGTTGAATTTCTTTCTTTCTGAATGCCTCTGTTATTCACCTCTCTAGTCTAACCTAATCTCATAAACACACAGAGAAAACTGAAATGCAAAAGCCAGATTGACAGATTGCCTACTAATAACTTTTGGTCTTTAGCAAAAAACTGTCCTTCAGAAGATTTTCTTGGAGTTGACTGAATTCTTAGGGCAGGAAAGAAAATATATGATTAAAAGATAAAATCAAAGCAGAAATTAATATATGCCAAATTATTCTGAAACATTAATGTTATTTACTTTTTTGTTTAGTTAAATATACAGTCCTTATAAGGAATCTGTGTTATAGAAGATTAAAGTTACTGTTATATTCTATTCATTTTTATTTGGTTTCTATGTACTTCTTTGGATATAATTTTCATGAAAGAAAATCGTACTTCATAATGTTTAAAGTCTTGAATTGTTCCAAAGTGTGTAATAAAACGATATATACTTAAAATATAATAAGACAACATTCACAAAATTCAGTGATTTTTAGAATGACTTATAAAGTCTATCCAGTTTACTATGAAATGAAATTATTTTTAATGAACTAACGTAAACTCATAAATTATATATACCTATGAAATTATTTCTAAAGCAGTTACATTTTTCATAAAAGAGGAATCTGAAGTTTTTTGAAAAAAGAAACATTTGCCTCTTAAAAATATATGATAATTTGTATGGGCCAGGGATGTAGCTTAGTGGTTTCACTGCCTGCCTCGCAAGTGCAAGGTCCCAAGTTCGATCCCCGTTCCAAAAAAAAAAAAAAGATAATTCTTAATTATTTGAACTTTTCTGAGAAAAATGAGAGATTTAAATTTAGCCAAAAGGGGAAAACAAAAGAGCAAAAACTCCTGTGTTAGGTAAAGCAGAAGATTCTAAGTCACTGGAACTTATTTGTTGTATGCTCGAGAGATTCTCTGAGCTGAACTAAGCTGGGTATTAATACATGGGCAAGAGCAAGACAGACTAGGCAGATGTTGCATTAGTCAAAATTCACTGGGACTGAGAGCAGCTGTGTGGCATGAAATGGCCATTCTGGCACATCATTTATGCAAGGACCAAAATAAATACTACTCTCATTAAAAATGTTAAGGGGAAAAAACCCTAAAGTCCACTGTAAGACCAGGCTAAAATCAAATTACATCATCCTATCAAAAGAGCAGTCAATCATAATATATGAGAATTAGGGTTCTCCCTAGGCAGTAACCCTAAATTCTCAGTCAATCGAAATGTAAATCACCTAGCCATCATTTTAAATCTAATATATCTTCATTAGCACAAAAATATAGCTAGCCAATGTAGAGTCCATTTCAATCATAATTCAGAATAACACTATTAATTCACAAATGACTTCAAAATTCTCATCTGTCAAGAAAATTAAGACCCTGACAGTTCTAACCTTCTGTGTGTGTCAGGCACATGTTGTAGTGGACAGAGAATGGGAAGCAACAGGATCCGATATTCTCAGCATCACTACTTACCAATAAGGCTTTACAGGTGAAATTTTTCTAAATTTACTGACACCTAGAACCCCCAACTTTAAACTAAGGATATCTTTTTAATCATATCATTTCTTCTCTACCTCATTCTCTTGAACCCACACTGAACAGGCTTTTGTTTGTATTATTACACAATGAGAGCTCTTGCCAAAGTCACTAATGACCTCCATACGATTAAATCCGGGGGTCATGTCTCACCCACATTTTACTTACTGGTCCACAGCATTTTACACAGAGAAACTCATTGTATTTGATGTTTGTAGGACACTATGTCTGACTGGTGCAGCTCCGATTTCATTAGCTCTTCATTCTCAGTTTTCAAATTTTCTCTTTTTATAGATTAAAAAATCCATTACCCTAAGTTTAATGTTAAGGTAGAAAACAGAAAACATTGAGATTGCTTGTGATCTAATAAATATTAGCTTGATACTGATTTGTGTATGTCAGAAGGCAAGAGGATTTGGGCTCAGATATGAAAGATGGTTTGTTATTTACAGCAATACCAGCAGCCACGAGCAGTACTTTGTGTCAGTTACTGGAACAGGGCAATGCAAAACAGTCTGCCTGTTTCTGTATACACACAGTGGAATGTGTTACAGGAGAGGATCGCTGATGTCAGAAGCACTGATCTTTACATAGGAGGCTGTTGCCCAATCTGCCCATTCTCCCTTCCAGAGAGACATTACTTTTCATTACTCTGAAATGTAAGCACATATGCACCAATGACGGACATGTTGTTTTTATTATTCTGGAATTTATGCAAATCTTTTCACAGAGGGGCATTTTTATTTTCAATATCCTAGAGCGTAAGCAAATCCTTTGTGTGTGTGTGTGTGAGTGAGTGAGATGTGTTTATTTTTCCTAACTGCTTGCTTTTACAAATGTCCATGAAAATACCATTCAGAGTAAATGGATTGCTAATGTATAAAGATGCAGACACAAGTTATTTCGTATTTAAATGATGAAACTATGTTGTATGGTTGCCATCAGTAGGCTTTACCATTAAAAGAAAACTGCTTTGATAACCTAAAATTTAAGGTTCTTTTAAGATTTTATGTCAGAGTATAACATACACATCTGATTTTTGTAATATTTTCTTTTAAAATATTTACTAAGAATTATAGCCAGTAGTGGGTATTCAAATGGTAAAAACCACCAGTGGGCTGCATTGGATAGTATTTTAGTAATGTAACATTTTGATCTCCTAGTGAGTTTAATAACATTAAGTACAAAATTACTTGTTGAAATTGCCAATTTAAAGACATATGCTTCTCCCAAAGCATATTACTTCTTGGAACACTACTCATAGGGTTTTCAAAAAATACAACATGCACTGAAAATTTATTTTATTTGCAATGGTGATTCACTGTTAGCAGCAGATGGGACCACAGAACCACATAGGAAACATGACAACTACTATGCACACTGTGACTGCATCGGTCCTGCATGCTGAGGACTCGGTTCATACAAACATTGCTCTTAAACTTCCCAGCTCTGTGTTAGTATTTGGTGTTCATTCTCTTGACTTGATGTTAGGAGATGTTTTTCAAGTTTTACTTTCTATCTTTATGTGAGTTTTAATACTTAATGACACAAAACTTTTTTTTCATTTTTTATGTATTTCCAATTTCTCATTTGATTTTCTCAATTTCTAAAAATCTCAGAAATATATGTGTGTAATATGTGTATACATATAGTATATAAGATACTATTTTTCTCTAGATTTTTCTTGTATTAAAATGTTAGTCTATCTCAAGATTGAAAATGTTTTCTACTACAATTTCTCTTAAAAAGCTTTATAGTATTACCTTTTACATTAAGCTTATGATCCATTTTTAAACAAATTTATTTTCATATAGTTTCAAACTCAGAAGTCCAAGATGGGTACCAAAATTACAATATTGGCAGGATAATCTTCTTTTGCAGAATCCTCAGGGGGGAACCTGCTTTCCTGTCTCTAACATCATTTTGAGATTGCAAGTTCATTTGTCTTTATACAAAATGTACAGGTAAGAATTTACACAAAAAGAGTGAGCACAGATGTGGAGGTCCTTCTTCCCTGGATAGTTCCATTCCAGAGCCCACCTCACCGACTGTCTAGTGGCCTCAGTTCCTGTCCTGATTCTCTTGGCTAAACAGCTGCTGAGCCACTCTATCCTGCAGCTCTGTAGAGGCATCTCATGGCGCAACTGCACAAACGGATGATGAATTTGGATAAAATTCCTTCCAACTCTGAACTTCCCTCTGAACTATATGATTTCAGTTACTTCTCAGAGTTCTTGAAAAATTGTGCTTTAGTATTATATCCAGTATGTATCAGTGTTTTCTGAATATAGGAGAGTTAGACTTAGTATTCGTACTTCTCCACAGTGGAGAAGGAATTCTCCCACCACCTCTGTAGTATAAAATATAAGAAAATTCACACATTCAAATGATTGGCTTTAGAAATTTTGACAGTTACTTACACCCAGGTAATCATGATGAAAACCAAGAAAATTTTTTATCATTCTGAAAATTTCCACTGTACTTCTTTTCAATCTCTCATTCTTACCTCAACATCAAGCTAGAGGTATCCCACTTTCTTTTTTTGTTTTTTTGTTTTTTTGTTAAATTCTTTTATTGGTACATTGTAGGTATACAACACAATTACATTTCTCATTGGGAATTGTACCTTTACATAATGCATCTTGGTTCTTATTTTTTCCCCATTCCTAGCCCTCCCTTCACCCCCTCCACCCTTCCCTATTTACAAAGACTTTATTTCCTTTTTCTCCATTTCTCATCATTTTTCCTTTCCCTTCTTTCCTTTCCCCTGCCCTCCCATTACCACTACCCCTTTGGACCTTTTCTTCCTATTTTACATTATCGATTATTCATTCTAATCATTGGTACATTTTAGGTATACAGTATAATGACATTCATCATTGGAAATTTGCACCTTTACATAATCCCTCTTGGTTTTTATTTTTCACCCTTGTCCAGGCCTCCCTTCAACCCCTCCATTCCTCCCTATTTACAAAGATTTTGTTCCTATTTTTCCATTTTCTTGTATTAATCCCATTCCCTTCTATCTTTTCCCCTAGCCCTCCCACTTCCTTCCCCTTTGCCCCTTTTCTTCCTATTTCACATTACCTATTATACATTTTAGTGCTTATTTACACTTTCAGTTTCTCACACCAGAGAAACTATTCAGTATTTATACATGTGTGTCCTATTTATTTCACTTAAGAGTTTCACCTCAGTGTGCATCCACTTAGCTATAAATGTCTCTAATTTCTCATTTTTTATGGCTCAGTAGTACTCCATTTTATTTAAATAAACACATTTTCTTTATCGAGTCTCCAGTTGCTGGGCATTTGGACTGCTTCCAAGTTTTAGCTATTACAAATTGTGCTGCTATGAACATGGGCACACATGTATCACTGTGGTATGATTCTTTTAATTCCTTGGGGAAGATCCCCAGCAGTGGAATAGCTGGGTCAAATGGGACTTCCAGTCCTAGTTCTCCGAGGTATCTCCATACTGATTGCCACAGTGGTTGCACCAGTCTACACTCCCACCAGCAGTGGAGCAGGGTTACTCTTTCCCCATAGCCCTGCCAGCATTTGTTCTTGGTTGATTTCATGATAGCAGCCATTCTTTCTGGAGGGAAGTGGAATCTCAGCATTGTTTTCATTTGCATCTCTTGAATGACCAGTGATGTTGAACATTTTTTCATGTATTTATTTGCTATTTTTGCTTCTTTGTCTGAGAAATGTCTGTTCATTTCAGATGCCCATTTTTGGATTGGGTCTTTAAATTTGGGAGGTCTGATCTTTTTAAGTTCTTTATAGATTCGAGATAGTGGATCTTTGTCTGAGGAAGAACAGGTGAAGATATTTTCCCACATTGTGGGTTGTCTCTTCACACTGCTAGTGGTTTCTCTTGCTGTGCAGAAGCTTTTTAATAAGAAGAGATCCCACTTGTGGATTGTTTGTGCTAGTTCACGGGCAACTGAGGTTTTGTTCATAAAATCTTTTCCTACACCGATGTCTTCAAGAGTTCCACCTAACCTCTGTTCCAACTGGTTCAGAGTTTCTATTTTAATATTTTAGATCTTTAATCCATTTTGATTTTAGTTTAGTGCATGGTGAGAGATATAGGTCTACTTTTAATCTTTGGCAAGTTGAAGCCCAATTTTTCCAGCACCATTTATTAAAAAGGCTATCTTTCTTCCAGTGAGGTTGTTTGGTTCCTTTATTGAAGATGAGATGGTTGAGTGTGTCTGGCGTTGTTTCTGCATTTTCTAATGTGTTCCACTGGTCCTCAGGTCTGTTTCTTTGCCAGTATCATGCTGTTTTTATCACAGTAGCTTTGTAGTAGAGTTGCAGGTTGGGGATTGTGATACCCCCTGCCATGTCTCTGTTACCTAGAATTGCTTTTGCTATTCTGGGTCTCATCTTGTTCCAAATGAATTTTTGGATTGTTTTCTCAAGATCTATGAAGTATGCTGCTGGGATCTCAATTGGAATTGCATTAAATCTATATAGCAGTTTTAGAAGTATGGCCATTTTCACTATATTAATCCTTTCTACCCAGGAGCAGGGGATGTCTGTCCATTTTCTGATATCATCTTCAATCTCTCTTTTCAGAGTGCCATAGTTTTCAGAGAAGAGGTCTTTGATGTCTTTCGTTAGGATGATTCCTAGGTATTTCAGTGTTTTGGATGCTATTGTGAAAGGAATTATTTGCCCTATTTCTCTCTCAGTGAGTCTGTCATTTGTGTAGAGGAAAGCTATTGATTTTTGTGTGTTGACCTTGTAACCAGCTACTTGACTGAATTTGGTTATTAAGCCTAGAAGACTTTTGGTGGAGTTCTTGGGGTCTTCTGTATAGAGTATCATGTCACTTGCAAATAATGACAATTTGACTTCTTAATTTCCTATCTTTATTCCTTTTATTTCTTTCTCTTGTCTAATTGCCATGGCTAATGTTTCCAGAACTATATTGAACAAGAGTGGTGATAGTGGATATCCTTGTCTTCTTCCTGATTTTAGTGTGAAGGATATCAGTTTTTGACCATTTAGTATGTTATTGGCTGTTGGTTTTTCATAGATGACTTTTATCAGTTTGAGGTAGAGACCATCTATTCCAATTTTCTGTAGGGTTTTTATCATAAATCCATGTTGGATATTGTCAAATGCTTTTTCTGTGTCTATGGAGATAATCATATAGTTTTTGTCCTTGGCTCTATTGATATAGTGTATTACATTAATTGATTTTCGTATATTGAACCATCCCTGCATCCCTGGGATGAATCCCACTTGATCAGGGTGTATGATCTTTTTGATGATCTTCTGCATTCTGTTTGCCAGTATCTTATTGAGGATTTTTGCATCTATGTTCATTAGTGAGATTGGCCTATAGTTCTCTTTTTCAGTTGGGTCTTTCTCTGCTTTGGGGATCAAGGTGAAACTTGCTTCCAGGAAGGAATTTGGGAGTATTGCTTCCCTTTCAATTTCATTGATGAGTTTAAAAATTAGTGGCAGCAGTTCCTCTCTAAATGTCTTGTAGAATTCAGCAGTGAAGCCATCAGGGTCCAGGCTTTCCTTAGTTGATAAATATTTAGTTACATTTTTAATTTCATTGGTTGACATTGGGTGTTCAGAATTTTTAGGTCTTATTCTTTCAACTTTGGTAATTCATATGTATCTAGGAATCTGTCCATTTCTTCTGTGTTGTCCACCTTATTGGCGTATAGGTTCTGGAAGTAGGTATTGATGATCCTCTGGATTTCTGCTGAGTCTGTTGTAATTTTACCCTTTTCATTCCTAATTGCATGGATTTGGGCCTTTTCTTTCTTTTTTCTGACAAGGTTGGCTAAAGGTTTGTCAGTTTTGTTGATTCTTTCAAAGAACCAACTCTTGGCTTCATTGATTTTTTGTATCATTCCCTTAGTCTCCATTGCATTGATTTCTCCTCTGATCTTTATAATTTCCTCCCTTGTATGAGCTGTGGGGTTGTCCTGCTCTTCTTTTTCTAGAAGCTTGAGGTTCATCATCAGGTTGTTTAATTGGGCTCATTCTGTTTTCCTAATATGCATATTCACTGCTATGAATTTCCCTCATAAGACTGCTTTCATTGTGTCCCATTGATTCCGATATGTTGTATTGTCATGGTCATTTAATTGAAGGAACTGACTGATTTCTTCTTTAATTTCCTCTGTGACCCTGGTTATTCAGAAGTGTGTTGTTCAATTTCCATGTGTTCATGAAATTTTTCCAGTTTCTGTGGTATTGATCTCCAATTTCATCACACTATTGTCTGATAATATACAGGGGATAACTTCAATTCCTTTGCACTTACTTAAACACATTCTATGTATGAGTATGTGGCCTATTTTTGAGAATGACCCATGTGCAGCTGAGAAGAATGTGTATTCTGCTTTTGTGGAATGGAAGACTCTGTAAACATCTGTTAAGTTCATTTGTTCAAGAGTTCGATTGAGTTCTAGTATTTCATTACTTATTTTTAGTCTAGTTGATCTATCTCTTTGTGACAGTGGGGTGTTGAGGTCCCCCACTACAATTGTATTAGTGCATATATGACTTTTCATGTCCGTTAGTATTTGTTTTATATAGTTGAGT
This sequence comes from Heterocephalus glaber, assembly GCF_053883595.1. Lineage (NCBI taxonomy): Eukaryota > Metazoa > Chordata > Mammalia > Rodentia > Bathyergidae > Heterocephalus > Heterocephalus glaber. The sequence goes on from NW_028258372.1 coordinate 25,138,636, forward strand.
GAACTAGTGCTTGGTGCATAGATATTTATGATTGTCATCTCTTCCTCTTGGATTCTTCCCTTTACAAGGATGTAGTGTCCTTCTTCATCTCTCTTAATCAGTGTTGGTTTGAAATCTACTTCATCTGCAAAGAGGATAGCTACTCTTGCATTTTTTTGGGTTCCTGTTGCATGGAGTATTGTTTTCCACCCTTTAACTTTCAGTCTATGAGTTTCCTTTTGAATTAAGTGTGTTTCTTGTATGTAGCATATTGTTGGATTTTGCTTTTTGACCCATTCTTCCAGTCTATTTCTTTTGATTGGTGAATTGAGACCATTAACATTGATGGTTATAACTGAAACATATTGACTTGTCATTGCCATGACTTTTTCTTTTTGTTGGGTTCTCTCCCTCTGCATTTAATTTCTTGTCATGTCAGATGGGTTCATTCTGCTTTGCTTCCTGGGGTTGTGATCCTCAATGTCTGTTCCTAGGATATTGTGTAAAATTCTTTGGAGTGCTGATTTGGTATTCACGAAGTTCCTAAGGTGCTCTTTGTCATAAAAGTATCTTATTTCTCCATCAATTTTGAAAGATAGTTTTGCAGGGTACATCAATCTGGGTTGGAGGCTGTTTTTGTTTAGGGCTTGGAATATGTCACTCCAAGCTCTTCTTGCCTTGATGGTTTGTGTTGAGAAGTCTGCTGTGATTCTGTTGGGCTTTCCTTTGTATGTGATTTGTTTCTTTTCTCTGACTGCTTGGAGAACTTTGTTATTCTGTTGAGATTCTGGAATCTTAACAATTATATGCCTATGTGCAATTTTTTTTTGATCAAGTCTATTTGGAGTCCTATATGCCTCACTTATCTGTATGTCAAGCTGTTTTCCCCTGCTTGGGAAGTTTTCTGCCATTATTTCTGTGAAGAGTTTTTTTTATGTCATCTGCACTCTCTCCTGTTTCTTCATTGACACCAATCAGTCTTATGTTATTCTTCTTTGCATCATCAAGCAGCTACTGGATTGATTTCTCATGTTCCCTTATAATTTTATAGCAATTTTTATTTTCCTGGTCATTAATTGCAATCTTATCTTCTATATCTGAAATTCTATCCTCACATTGGCTCATTCTGCTATGTAGACTTTCAATGGAGTTTTTCATCTCCTGGAAATCTATTTGCATCTATTTTATGGATTCCATTTGTTTCCTATGTTGAGATTCCATTATGTTCCTGAGCTCCTCTCTAGATTTATTAATCATGTCTTATACTAGAAGCACAATTTCTCCTGTTATCTAAGAAAGTATTTCTGATATCATTTTTTCCAGATCCCCTTTTGTTGCCAGTTCATTGGTCCAGGTGTTTGAGTATCAGAGTGTTCCATCTCATTTCCCTTTGGGGTTGCTGTAGGTGATCTGGAAGTCTGGTTTTGAGACTTATTTATGTGTTTTCTCACTTTGACTGGGGGTGGGGTGCTGTTGGCACCTGCAGGGATTACCTCTTTTGAGCTGAGAGAGATGGGACAGGGGCCAGGAGCAGCGGTAGGGATGGTGGCCCAAAAGCCCTTTCCTCTGGGCTGGGAGCAGTGGAAGGGATGGTGGCCAGGAAGCCGCTTCCTCTGGACCAGGAGTAGTGGGATGGTGGCTCAGAAGCCCCTACCTCTGGGCCGGGAGCAGCGGGACAGATGATGGGGCAGAAGCCCCTTCCTCTGGGACAGGAGGGGTGGGACAGAAGGTGGTCCGAATGCTCTTTCCTCTGGGCTGGGAGCAGTGGGAGGGATGGTGGTCAGGAAGCCCCTATCTCTGGGCTGGGAGCAGCAGGACTCAGTACCGTGGTCTGGTGGTCAGGTGTCCTCTGCGTCTTTGTAGTGTGGAACCATGTGGCTGTACAGAGGGGCGGGGGGCGGGGTGTGTGTCCAGTGGATTGCTGTCAGGCACTGGCTGATTCGGCATGTTCTGCGGGACTTGCAACCTTGGTAGGGCATCCGCAGACCTGCCTGTCTGCAGTGGGCTGATTTGGCGTGTTCTGTGCCCCACTTTCTCATTTTAATGACTTAAAATAGATTTATCTTTTCTATAAATCATAAAAAAGAAGCCGGGGATTTAGCTCAGTGGTTTCACCACCTGCCTTGCAAGTGTAAGGACCCAAGTTCGATCCCTGGTACCAAAAAAAAATTAAATAAAGAAAGAAAATAAAAAAGTACTTAAAAAAATTAAATAATTCACTGTGTATTCTTTTTTTGAGGGGTTCTTTTTTTTTCTTTTACTATTTTAGAGATAAATTCATATTGCATATATTGTTTGATTTTTGATGACTGAATAATATTAAAATGAAATATAAATATGTCACACTTTATCCATTCACTTGTTAATAGAAATCTAAACCATTCCAGTTTGATAGTATTATTAATAAGGCTGTTATGGATATTGTGTTTCATTTTCATATTTTATTTTTTCTTGACTACATACATAGAACTAGAACTGCAAGGTTAGGATATAGATATTACAATTTTTTAAATGAACTTTCAAATTGTTCTCCAAAATTACTGAACCATTTTGTACCACCACGAGAAATGTGTGATTATTTGCTGCATATTTTTGCCAAGATGTTATGTTGTCATTTATTTGAATCATTTAACCATCTACTTCAAATCTTTTTTTAAAGTTTACTGGTACATTTTAGGGAATTTATACCTGTACATGATATATCTTGGTTCTTATTTCACTTGAAATAAGAAAAATATATCTATTGAAGATTTTTGCCCATGATTTGTTGTTCTGTTGTTTTTTATTATTGACTTCTAAAAGTTCTTCCCATATTTTGAGTATAGAGTCTTTCTCAGATATTTATATTTTGAGTATATTTGTCTACAATTAGTTTGCCTTTTAATTTTATTTATAATTATTTTATTGTCCAGAATATATGTTTTTAATTTCAGAAATTAATTTGTGCTTTTTATATAGTACGTTTTGTGTAATGGATAAATAATATCTGGTTATCCAAGATTATTCAAATACTCTTTTTTATATAATGAGAAGCTATTATAAGTTTTCACAGGTCTGGTTCCTGCCCATGGCATGGTGAAGTCCCGGTACAGCTTGGAGCTCTGCCTTCATCTGGTGTTCCACTTAGCTGTGCAGGCACCTGCAAGGCCCAATTCCACCCCACCCCCCCGCCTTCCAGCTCTTCTGTTACCTGGTCCCACACTACAGAGGCACAGGGGATTACACTTCACATAGTCAAATGTGACAGATTAATAACTACCACAAATTGTCATTTTCTAAGCTGTGCTTGATGCTATGGTATTGCTGATTGTAACATTTGGCTTAACATGTTGTGATTGATCTAATCAGTTTTCCTTCCTGGTATAAGGAATATAAAATAGCCTCAGAGTCATTAGAGCCTCAAAACCTAAACACAAGCCATATCTGGAAGACACCTCTGAAAAGCAATCATTCCACAAGTGTTCTAAACACAAGCAAAATGATACCTGCATTAAGCAATTCTGAAATATCAACCCAGGAATTAATCCAAGGACAGTACCAAAAACAAAAATGAGAAGGCATTTAAGCAAGGCACAAAAGCAGGTTTCCATGCCATAAAAAGGAAATTCTGGGGGAAATGAGGTGGAAAAGTCACATAATCAACCACCTGGACACCCTAAACTGATAGTACAGGAAGTAACAAAGCAATACATGAGGATCTAGAAAAATTCAAAACAAAAATAATCTCCCAGATAAATACAGAGATGGTGAGTGGAGTGAAAGACATGATTAGAGGCTCTAGAGCAGAAACAGACAAGAAAATAGATGAGATCAGAAACATGCTGGAAGCCATGAATGGCCAGCATAAGAAAGAAATGGAATCCATGAAACAGATTCAAACAGATATTCAGGAGATTAAAAACTCCACTGAAAGCATGCAGACCAGACTAAGAGAATCTGAAGACAGAATATGAAATATAGAAGATAGGATCACAGTTAAGGACCATGAAAACAGAGATTTCTTAAAGATAGTAAGGGACCATGAGAAATCAATCCAGCAACTGCTAGATGATGCAAAGAAGAATAACATAAGACTCATAGGAGTCCATGAAAAAACAGGAGAAAGTAAAATTGACATAATAAAACTGTTCACAGAAGTAACAGTAGAAACTTCCCAGACAGAGGTGGAGAATTGGACACACAGATAAGTGAGGCATATAGAACTCCACCCAGCCATGATCAAAAAAAAATCTATACCTAGACATATAATAGTCAAGATCCCAGAAAATCAATAGAAGAACAAATTTCTATAGGCAGTTAGAGAAAAGAAACAAATTACCTATAAAGGAAAGCCCATCAGAATCATGACAGATTTCTCAACATAAACCCTCAAATCAAGGAAAGCCTTTCATGATTTCAAGCCCTAAAAGAAAATAACTTCCAACCTAGACTGTTGTATACAGCAAAATTATCTTTCAAAATCGATGGGGAAATTAGATACTTTCACAACAAAGAACACCTGAGAAATTTCATGAACACCAAACCAGCATTCCAAACAATTTTATGCAATATCCTAGAAAAAGACAATGAAGCTCACAACTCCATGGGGACCAACAGACAAAAGACACCACGCAAGGTAAGGCACTAAAGGGAAAGGGGGAAAAATAAGAAATGAGCCAACTACAATAAAACATCATGGCAAGAATGAGTCAATACCACTCAATTATCACTATCAATGCTAATGGTCTCAATTCACCAATCAGAAGAAACAGACTGACAGAATGGATTAAGAAGCAAAACCCAGCAATATGCTGTATACAAGAAAAACACCTAATTCAAAAGGAAATTCATAGACTGAAAGTAAAAGGGTGGAAAACAGTTCTCCATGTGACAGGAACCCAGAAAAAAGCAGAGGTAGCAATCTTATTTGCAGACAAAAGTAGATTTCAAACCAAAACTAATTAAGAGAGACAAAAATGGTCACTATATCCTTGTGAAGGGAACAATCCAAGAGGAATAGATGACAATCCTAAATATTTATGCACCAAATATGAATGCCCCCAACTGTACAAAACAAATATTAATGGACATGAAAAAACAAATAAAAAATAACATAATTGTAGTGGGGGACCTCAACACCCCTATATCACAAATAGACAGATCATCTAGGGAAAAAATTAACAATGAAATTCTAGAACTGAACCAAGCTATTGAACAAGTGGATTTAATAGACGTTTATAGAGTGCGGCACATGGGTCATTCTCCAAAATAGATCACATGCTATCTCATAGGGCAAATCTAAGTAAATGTAAAAGAATTCAAGTTATCCCCTATATATTATCAGACCATAGTGCAATAAAATTGGAGAACAATAACATAAGAAACTGCAAAACACCCACAAACACATGGAAATTGAATAACACTCTCCTGAACAACCAATGGGTCACAGAGGAAATTAAAGAAGAAATTAAACAGTTTCTACAAGTAAGTGAAAATGCCAGTACAACATACAGGAATCTGTGGGACACAATGAAAGCAGTTCTATGTGGGAAATACATAGCAGTGACTGCCCACATTAGGACAACAGAGAGAACTCAGATAAATAACCTAATGCAGAACCTCAAGCTCCTAGAAAAAGAAGAGCATAACAAACCCAAAGCTCATACAAGAAAAGAAATTATAAAGATCTGAGCAGAAATCAATGCAATGGAGACTAAGCGAATGACACAAAAAATCAATGAATTGAAGAGCTGGTTTTTTGAAAGAATAAATAAAATTGATAAACGTTTAGGCAACCTTATCAAAAAAAAGAAAGAAAAGGCTCAAATCCATGTAATTAAGAATGAAAAAGGTGAAGCCACAACAGTTCCAGCAGAAATTCAGAGGATCAACAATACCTACTTTGAGAACCTATACTCTAATAAAATGGAAAACACAGAAGAAATGGACAGATTCCTAGATGCATCAGAATTGCCAATGTTAAATGAAGCAGATATAGAAATTCTAAACACCCAAATAACAATGAGTGAAATTGAAAATGTAATAAAATATTTACCAACAAAGAAAAGCTCAGGTCTGGATGGCTTCACTGCTGAATTCTATAAGACATTTAAAGAAGAACTAACACCATTACTCTTTAAACTCATCAAGGAAATTGAAAGGGAAGCAAGGCTTCCAAATTCATTCCTGGAAGCAAGTGTTACTTTGATTCCAAAACCAGGGAAAGACCCAGCCCAAAAAGAGAACTACAGACCAATCTCCCTAATGAACATAGATGCAAAAATCCTCAACAAGATACTGGCAAACAGAATACAGAGTGTCATCAAGAAGATCATACACCCTGAACAAGTTAGATTTATCCCAGGGATATAAGGATGCTTCAACATCCATAAATCAATAAATGTAATACACTATATTAACAGAGTCAAGGACAAAAACCATATGTCATCTCAATAGATGCAGAAAAGGCATTTGACAAAATCCAGCACCCATTCATGACAAAAACGCTACAGAAAATTGGAATAGAAGGTTTTTATCTCAACCTGATTAAGGCTATCTATGAAAAACCAACAGTCAACATCATACTAAATGGTCAAAAACTGAAAACTTTCATGCTAACATCAGGAACAAGACAAGGATGCCTGCTGTCACCACTCCTGTTCAATATTGTTCTGGAAACATTAGCCATACCAATTAGACAAGAGAAAGAAATAAAAGGAATAAAGATAGGAAAGGAAGAAGTGAAACTGTCCTCATTTGCTGATACTTTACATAGAAGACACAAAAAACTCTGTAAAAAGTCTTCTAGACCTAATTGACAGATTCAGTAGAGTAGCTTTATATAAGGTCAACACTCAAAAAACAATAACCTTCTTATACTCAAATAGCAGACCCATTGAGAGAGAAATTCAGGAAATAATTCCTTTTACAATAGCATCTAAAAAAATGAAATATCTAGGAATCAATCTAACAAAGGAAGCAAAAGACCTCTACACTGAAAACTACAGCACTCTGAAGAAGGAGATCGAAGAGGATGTAAGAAAATGGAAAGATATCCCTTGTTCCAGGGTCGGAAGAATCAATATAGTGAAAATGGCCATACTTCCAAAACTACTATATAGATTTACTGCAATACTGATTGAAATTCCAACAATGTACTTCACAGAACTAGAGAAAATAATCCAAAAACTCATTTGGAAGAAGAAACCTAGAATAGCAAAAGCAATTCTAGGCAACAGAGACATGGCTGGGGGTATCACAATCCCCAACTTGAAACTATACTACAAAGCTACTGTGATAAAAACAGCATGGTACTGGCAAGGAACAGACTTGAGGATCAGTGGAATAGATTAGAAGATGCACAAACAACTCCAGACATACTCAGCCACCTCATCTTTGACAAAGGAGCCAATCGCCCTCATTGGAGAAAAGATAGCCTGTTCAATAAATGGTGTTGGAGAAACTGGATTTCAACCTGCCAAAGATTAAAACTATCTAGACCCATACCTATCACCGTGCACTAAACTAAGATCGAAGTGGATTAAAGAGCTAAATATCAAGACAGAAACAGTAAACTTGTTGGAAGATAAGTTAGGTAGAACTCTCAATGACATTGGCATAGGAAAAGACTTTATGAACAAAACTTCAGTAGCATGGGAGCTAACACAAAGAATCAACAACTGGGATCTCATCTTTTTAAAAAGCTTCTGCCCTGCAAGAGAAACTACCAACAGAGCTAAGAGACAACCTACAATATAGGAAGAAATTTTTAGCAGCTGTACCTCAGACAAAGATCTACTATCTAGAATATATAAAGAACTGAAAAAAATCAGACTCCCCAAATTCAAAGACCCAGTTCAAAAATGGGCATCTGAAATGAACAGACATATCTCAGACAAAGAAGTAAAAACAGCAAATAAATATATTTAAAAAATGGTCATTCGAGAGATGCAGATGAAAACAACACTGAGATTCCACCTCACCCCACATCGAATGGCTGCTATCAAGAAATCAACCAATAACAAATGCTGGTGGGGGTGTGGGGAGAAAAGAACGCTTCCCCATTGTTGGTGGGAGTGCAGACTGGTGCAACCACTGTGGAAATCAGTATGGAGATACCTCAAGGAACTAGAACTGGAAGTCCCATTTGACCCAGCTATTCCCCTGCTGGGTATCTTCCCCAAAGAATTAAAAGTATCATACCACAGTGATATATGTGCACCTATGTTTATAGTGGCACAGTTTGTAATAGCTAAGGTTTGGAAAGAGCCCAAGTGCCCATCAACTGGAAACTGGATAAAGAAGATGTGGTTTTTTATAAAACGGAGTACTACTCAGCCATAAAGAATGAAAAACTAGAGACATTTATAGCTAAATGGATGCATATTGAGGCCATACTCTTAAGTGAAATAAATAAGACACACATGTGTAAATACTGAATAGTATCTCTAGTGTGAGAAGCTGAAAGTGTAAATAAGGATGAAAATGATTTAAATGAATAATTGATAATTTGAAATAGGAAAAGGTCCAAAGCAGTAGGGGTGGTGGAAGGGCAATGGGAAAGGGAAGAAAAGAAAGGAAAAATTATGTGAAAGAAAAATAAATGGAAACAAAGTCTATGTAAATAGGGAAGGGTGGTGGGGGTGAAGGGCGCATAGGTAAAGGGAAAAATAATAAGAACTATGATACATCATGTTCAGGAACAAACATCCGATGATAAATGTAAATATTGTATATCTAAAATGTACCAATTAATATATAAATAAAAATAGTTTTCACATTGAAATTTATAATCTATAGGCATGTAATTTTATATATTACTATGGGAAAGATCTAGGTTGATTTTCCTTTGTGAAATAGATTTGTGTCAGGCTAACAAAACTACTATAGGGAAAGAAAATTAGATTGAATTTCCTTAGGAATATTGATGCAAAAATCCTCAAAATACAAACTGAATTCAGTTAAAAAGTAAAAAACTTATACATCTTTATCAAATGGGATTTATTCTTGGAATGCAAGAAAATCACTCAATGTAATATATTGCATTAAGTGAATTAAGGAATAAAAACTCAACATGAGCATCATAACTGCTGCAGAAATATCATTTGATGAAAGCAAAAACACTTTCATAATGCAAACACTCAACACACTAAGAGTAGAGAAACCACTTCCACATAATAAAGGACCTTTGTTAAAAACCCACAGATAACGTTATATTCAATGTGAAAGACTGAAAACTTTTCTCCTAATATCAGGACAAAGACAAGTATCTCTGTCTTTGCCACTTCAACAAACTGACAAAACAAATAAAATACATGTAAACAGGAAAGAAAAAGGTGAAATCATCTGTGTATACACAATACACCATCTTATTTGTTGAAAACGCTAAAGATTTTGTACAGGAAAAATATAAGAAGAAATGAATGAATTCAATACATAGCAGGGTATAAAGTCAACATACAAAAATGCTTGAACTTCTGTACACTAATCATGAAAAAATTCATAAAGAGAACTATAAAAAACCCAATTCTATTTAATTAGCATCAAGAATTTTAAAAACTTTGGAATTAATCTAACCAAAGCAGTGGAGGAGGCCACAATTCCAGCACTGTGGGAAGCTGAGGAAGCAAGAGGATCACAAGTTTGTCTGCGGTTTGGGCCACTCAGTGAGATCTCATCTTAAAATTAATAAATGAATACATGTTTAAAGGTTAGAGATGTAGCTCAGTGCAAAGACCATATGTTCAATCCCCAGTTTCACACACATGCACACACACACACACACAAATTGTAAGTGAATATGAAAATAAAAATAAACAAAGGAAGTTTGATTTTCTTGACCCCTCGTAGAATGTTTTACTAAAATAGTGTTAGCTTTTGATAAAGTACACTCAATGGTAACAAACATTTGTTATTGAACAAAATTCTTCTTTAGCTATATATTTGAGGCATATATTTCAGAGTAGTTCCTTAAGAGTTTTTATGATTTTATTTCTAAAATGTCATTCAATCGTCACGTTCTTCATGTACTAAAGGTTTTCATTTTAAATAGAAAAGAAAAATAAACATGAAGAAAAACTATGTTAACTTCCTTGAATGTCCCTTTACTGAATCTTCTACACTCACAGAAGCATATACAGGGCATTTATGAAGACTAGATAACTTCATCACTTCCCCCACCCAAATTAAAGTTTCCCTTAAGTAATCTTAGTATCTTGACACTAAGTCAGTAAGTGGTATGGAGAATGAAAAGATTTAGAAGGCCATTTCTTGTTTTATAAGAAAATAAAAATAGAATTTTTAAAAGCAATGAAGTGGTGGGGCCAGGGATTTAGCTCAGTGGTTCCGCTTCCTGCCTTGCAAGCTCAAGGACCCGAGTTCGATTCCCGGTACCAAAAAAAAAAAAGCAATGAAGTGCCATATCAATATATCTGAGTGAATTTTTCCTGACTTGTGTATGTCCAAAGGGGCAGCCGAGAGAAGAACCATAGCTCCTTCTGTGTGCCTTTGCTTCATAAGTACGTGCCACAGCACCTAGGAGGTGAGCTATGTGGGAGGGCTCCGTAGATGCTTGCTGAATATAAGAATGAGTGCATGAAGGAGACACGATAAAAAGTCCTTTTCTCTCTCTTCATTGTATTCCACACCATAGACAATAATAGCTTTTACATTAGGTAGTTCCAGTATAAAATTAATAATTTAATATAGGCTTGCTACTTAACATTTTACAGTATTGCCTGCCTGCTGAAGGTAAATGCTGTAGTGCAATGAGAGAAAAGATAGCTATTGTATTAATGCTCCAAATACATACTGTATAGTAAAATATGTTCTATATTAGTCTACTATGTTTTCTAGGGATTTTTAAAATGATGAATTTCATGCAGCACTTCATCTTGTTATTCTTTATTAATATTGATGAAGGATAACCATGCACACACCCATATGTATTCATTTATCATATGCATGTACGATTCAAGAAAATATCGAATTAAGCAAATATAAGTATCTTGTACATTTGCACATCTATGCATATGTATTTATAGTGTGAGTGTGTGTGTATAGAAGTCTCTATGACCTCCTTGTTTTAAATTTTCCATGAAGATTTTCTTATTATTACTGACATAGCATTTTCCTCACATCACAGCGTGACGTTTTTGCTTTCAATTACAATAAACTTTAGAGCCCTCCATTTCAGACTCACTAATGCAATTATTTTCTTTGCTGAAAGAGTGTCGTTTACTCTTGTTTTTGTAACATTGATATCTTCAAAATAGTTTATCTCTGCTTTTATTTGAACACAAATTTAGTTTGGAATAAAGAAAATAAGCCACGAGTGAACTATCTTAATTCTACTGGTTGGGAAGGGTAAACAGTGCATTGAATTTAAGATGTTTTACTCTTTTGGTTCATGTTACCATTATGAAAAAATGAAACCTGTACGTTCTTTGGAGTTCCTTTGTCGTGTCAGGAGCATCACCTGGAAACAACTTCAAGAAACAATCTGTCACTGTGTGCAATTGCTATGCAGTATATCAGATAAAAACCAACTCATTTTATCTCAGAAACAACAAAAACATAGTCAAAGATTTCCTTTCATTTTCCATTTGCAAAGGAAATTGGTATTCCGAATTCATTCAAGCTGAAGATGAATTAACACTCAGCGGAGACACATGAAGACATAAATGTGTCCATGTCCTGCCACCTTATGGCTACTCATTACACAGGGGCCAGAGACTCCTATTCATTTAAGAATCAGAATTTGGAGATTAATAAATCACTGACTTCAATATTCTTAAAATACCTTTAATGCACAGTGTTTTTTGACATTCTAGCTTTGATAGAATAGGTTCTTTGGACTTAAATAGCATTTTACTAAGTTCTAATTAAGTCTAGTTTTGAAAAGGGTTGTGGTCATTACAAAAATATATTGATGTAATATAAAAATAAAAGTAATTTACAATTCCCTATTTATTATTAAGGAAAGAGGGAGTGGGCCTGAGAGGCCTCATAGGGTGAGGAGTGTCTGTTGTGCACTGTGAAAGTCATGTCCTATTGAAGGAAGGGATACAATAATCCACTGATGAGTTTGTTGTTACTATTTTACAAAGGAGTAAACTGTGTTTGCGGGATTTATGAACATGCTATAAGTCACGGGAATAAAGGTTTAAATCCAAACACTTTTCAATCTCCTACTGGTGCTGCTTTACATTTCTATCCTTCATCAAATATTGATAACATGTATCTGTCTTTTTACTATCTACTCCATTTATTCTCATCCTCCAGTTCATCCTTCATTTAGAATACCTTTTTTGTTACTGATTTTGATGCTTTAAGCTGTATAAAGGCAAATCTCTCATTATTCCACTTAAGCAAACTTTTTTAAAAAAACAAATCTTGAAGGTTAAATACAGTTTAAAGTCAACAATTGTAACCCCATTAACAATTAGTCTACTCAATTTTGGAATAGCAGTGACATAGTCTAAAATTATGATAAATTTTAAACAAGAATATAGTGGGTGAGTGGTATAGATCAGCTTAATTTGCATCTTTGGGAGGTAGGAGATGGGAGTCAGCCCAAAATATAAGTCATTTAAACACACGCACACATATCAGTGAAAAATACTTCATACCATTGCATAGATATTTTTGGAAATCAGGATCCTCAAATTAGTATCAGTGAAGCAACTGGCATGTGGCACACGTACAGATGAATCACAGCAGCCCATCACTGGCTGCGTGTGGCAGACACTTAAGAGAGTCTGACACTTTGGAGACAGATGGTGAAAAAGATTCTTATAAATATATATTCTGGATTTGTAAGCTTTCATAATACTGTCTATTTTGTCATTGCAACAACTGACATATCTTGCTTGTCATTCATTTTGATGAGAGATACACACACAAACCTACACACACATATTTGCAAAGACATATCTAAAGTATATTCCTACCTTAATGTTCTGGTCGTTCTTCAGGGTAATTTGAAATCTATACACTTAAAAGATAACTATCTTGGCAATTTATATCCATTCTGACAATCTCATGATCAAACTCAAAAGGCTGTGCAATGCTGATGAATTGATAAATTCTCTTTTGCTTCTAAAAAGAGAGAAGGAAGTATTATGCCACACAAAAAGAACATGGGTTTGTGTCAAGAATCTTTAAAATCACATCACCATTCTGTCACTACCTTGTTTAATTTTTCAACATTTCAGGTTATTCACAAATACTTTTTAAAAATAGGCAAATTACCCTGGTCTTATCATTACCCATTGAACCCATGTACAGAAATATCACACACCATGCCTCACACTTATGTGCAATTATATGTCATTTAAAATAAAATTTGTTTAAAATTGAAAAATATAGAATATGTATTTTATATTACTGACGACCATAAGAGTATTAATTTGTTAAGTTAAATTAAATTGGGCCTGAGGCTGCCCATATACCTTGATTTCCCATGGAACAAGCTGCAACCTGACTATGCCAGCTCATCACACTGTAACCTTAGAAAGTGAATGCCTCATCACACCTTATCAAATAAGGCAGACACTCAGGTGTGGGCGGTGATAAGATTTCTCAGCTTCCTCACCTGGCATATGAAAGCTGGGTCTTTATATTGCTGGCAGGAGCTCTGCGAACCTCTCTGGTTCTGAGTACTGCCCAATAAATGCATTGTTCTTTATTAAAGTAAACTGTGCTAAGTCTAACTTGTCAGAAGGTTTTATTCTAACAAATTAATATTGATAATAAGTAGGTAACAAGTTTTTTCCAACAGTATGCTAGATTGCTAGATCATGATAAATTCTTCTCAAATAATCTAAATAATTCATTTAGGTGAATATTCTTAGCATTTCTACATAAAAGATAAGAAAATTTTATATTAGAATGTCCTAGGACATTTAAGATTATCTGGGCATTTATCTGGTCTGAAGAGAGATGTCTAAACTCTGCAACCTTTTATATAGACTTTACTTTTCTTGTCTTTTTTGTGATGTACTCAAAGGACACAAATTGATTTACTGTTGTTCAGTGCCTACACTATTCCTTATATCTTTTGACATTTTTCTTCCCTTAACATATGTTTTAAAATTTTCATCCAACACCAGAACCAAAGATATTCTTAACTGCTCAAGAAGACAAGTAAAACAAATTACATTGGAGATATTTATTATATTTCTTCATGGGAAGCAGATATTAAACCAAACAAAGAACAGAAAGCAATAGCATGTTTTTATAACTTCTAGAATCTGAGGTAGGTCTTGCAGGACATTATATGAGGTTTCTAAATCCTTCTTATCAGCAATTTCTACTGGGATTGGAATGAATTTACATGCTATTTTATAGTGAAATATATGACAAAATTTATTCAAAGTATATAATCATATTGATTATATGACAACTAGTAACATTATTTTAAAAACATCAATTTTCAGAAAATGCATTTACAAATGAAATTGTAAAGTTGAGAAATCAGCTATATATATATATATATATATATATATATATATTGCTTTTTGGAAAATTTGTTTTCTGCACCTATTGATACAATTATGTAGTTTTCTTTCATTTTCTTAATGTGTTTTACTACTTTCATTTATTTGTATATTTTGAAACGTTTTTCCATCTCATGAATAAGTCCACTTTGGCCACTGTGTGTAATCATTTTAAATGTACTACTGAATTCAGCTTGGCAATCTGGTCTGGAGAATTTTTGCACCTACTTTTATCAGGGACACTGGTCCACATTTTTTTCTTTGTCATATTTTTGTCTCCTTTTCTTACCAAAGATATGCTATCCATGCAATGAGTTTGGGAGGATTCTCTTTACACTTATTGGAGGAGTTTGAGAAGTAATGCCATTATTATTTTTGTAAGTTTTGGTAAAATTTACAGATGAAATCATCTTGTCCTGAAATTGCTTGGAAATATTTTATTCTTTCATTCAGTGTAAAACTCCACAGCTAATTAATGGAAAAAACTAAAAAATTTACCTCTAAGATCCAATTCAAGGAAAGGATGCCTACTCCTACCACTTGTTCTCTGCATAGCATTAGAAGTTCTGGATAGAGCAATAGATAAGAAAAAAAATTTTCAAAAAACAAGTAGAAAAGAAGAAAAATTGATCTGTTTGCAGATGACATGGCTATGTACATACAAAAACTTAAAGACTTAATGAAAAATTATTATAACTAATACAAAAATCAATCATGTTGCTGTTATAAACAATGGGTTATTAAAGGAAATTAGTAAAATGATTTCACTCACAACAGCATACAAAGAAGAGTAAAATACTAAGAACAAATTGAATGAGCTGAAAGATTTGTACAATGAAAAATATAAAACACTGGTGAAAGGAATTGAAAAGACACAGATAAATGAAAAGATATCTTATGCTAATGGATTAGCATTAATATTGTTATTACAGCCTTAATACCTAAAGTGATCTATAGATTCATTGCCAAGTCTATCAAAATCCCAATGATATTTTCATGGAAATTAAAAGAAAAACAACAATTTGAAAATTTATATGGAACCCATAAAAAATCGCAAATAGCAAAACTATCTTGAAAAAAGGGTACAAGGCCAGAAGCATAATACTTCTTGATTTCAAAATATGTAACAAAGCTATAATAATCAAGCTTGTAGTACTGGCATAAAAACAAATATGTAGCCCAGTGTAATGGTCAGCTGATACAAATACATGTATCTAGTCAACTGATCTGATCTTTAACAAGGATGCCCAGAGCAGACAAAGGTGAAATAATGTTCCTTTAGATGGGCTCAATCTATTCCAGCCATGGAAACCCCATGACCTAATTATCTATGACTACACCTCACCTCTCAAAAGTTCCACCATTTCTTAATATTGTCAGAGGCCAAGCAACAGTCTGTGAACCCTTGGGAAACAAACCATACTTAAACCACCAAAACTTATCATTCCCATCTCATTCACAGTGTCCAAGATTTGGAAATAATCTAAATGCTTGTCAACAGGCAAAAAGATAAAGACAGTGTGGTACATATATACTAAGGAATATTATTTAGAATTACAAATAAACAAATTCTACCATTGCAATGACATGGGAGAATCTAAAGGGAATTATGCTAAGTGAAAAAAAAAAGAGAGACAGAAAAGACAAATGGTGCATCGTTTCATTTATATATATATAATACATAATCGAACTAGTCAACTTATAGTCATAGTAGAATGGTGGTCTAAGCTGAGAAGAAAATGGGCAGATGTTGGTCAAGCGGTACAAAGTTTTAGTTATGCAAGATAAACAGGTTCTACTGTGCTAATATGCAGCACTGTGACTATAATTTGCATGAAAAGTAGATCTTCAGTTTTAATTAGCTTGCAATTAATCACTATATATTATATCAAATCAACAAGTTGAATTATTTAAATATATACAATATTTAATTGTCAATGATACCTTAGTAAACCTGAAATAACATTATGGCCAGCTATATGCAAATAAATGGGCATTTTCTTTGGTAAATTTAATAAATTATTTGTCATGGAACACAGAAACTTTGCAAATTCTGCAATACTATATGTGAAAATGTATAATAGATAATGTGATATAGGAAGAAATTGTTCAAAAGGAAAGGGAGACTGGGAAGGGGGGAGGAGGAAAATGGAAGGGAAAAGAAAAAAGAAAAGAAGGAAAATAAAAGAAAGAAGGCTTCTGTAAATAAGGAGAGGTGGGGGGTTGAATGGAAGGGAAGGGATTGGTAGAAAAAGAGCAATCAATATGTACCACGTACAGGTACAAATTCCCTTTGATGAATGTGATCTTTATGTGTATTTGAGTTGTACTAATAAAATACATTTTTTTAAAAAAAATTATGGCTTCTAAAGGCGGGATAGGCCTCAAGATATGGATTCCTAAAATTTTCTATTTAGAAAATAAAGTATTGTGATATAATTTTTATAATAATGTAATAGGAATAAATATCAAATTTCCTGTGTTATAAATTATTCAATAAAGCAAATATGGTGAAAATGTTATTGAATATAGAAAATTTATGTTCATGTATGTTAATGGGAATCAATTAACAAAGGCTACTTTCAATTTTTCATGTTTTTTAGACGTCATGAGCCCTCAATTTTAAACTTTAGCCTGGTCTATCAACCAAAGCCTAATTGGAGAACCATAAAATTTATGAACTGATTATTCCATTGTTCATTAGAAATTACTCGATTTAAAGTTTTATGATTCACTTATAGTTTTATGGTGCCAAGTTTTCATACATGTTCTGATAGAACCTAAATTTTACAGTGTACTCATTAAAATCAAAATTTTCTATAACTTTCATGCATGGCAAAATCTTTGTCATCTAAAATTCAGTACTTTTGTCTTTAAAAACACACAAAATGTTTTCATTAGTAAATCTGTGAAAATGACTTTCATCTGTGAGTCTATACCAAAACTTCATTACTATATGAACTATGTCTGTTCACAAATTCATGGATGCAATTTGCTGTGCACCATGTTATTCTTGCAAATTAATGAGGCTTTTGCCCATGTTATTGGACCAACTTGTTCGGCATAATGTGAAAGTGTGAATGACTGTGTTATTTCAATTCAAGTTGAATCTATAATTTGAATTTTTCTAGGCTCAGACCTTTAACCTTCATATTTCTACTTCACTTAATTAGATACTAAAATTAATTTGTTTATTAATAACCTTTTCTGATAATGAATGTGATAAATGCTCAGTATTTCCAACCTCACATGAAAGATATTGTGTATCTACTCTTGCTAACTCTATTTTTCTAATTCCTTTTTATATCATACTTATATTAATACATAAAGTCTGTATGTTTTAGTTGTATAACGCTATGTTACAAACTATATATAAATCTTACCAGATTAAAATAACAAACATTAATTATATTATGGTTTCAGAGAGTCTGGAATCAGCACCCATCTATGCTGGGTGCCTGTGGCTTATATTTTCTCATGAAAACTGTCAGTCAGAGTTCTTGTCTCATTTGAAGCATCAAGTACAGAACATTGTATTTTTTTTAACTTCATTCATATGATTTTCTTCAGATTTCTTGCCGGCTATTTGTATGACTTTAGTTGCTCACATATCGGTCTATTTAAAGGCTGAATAATGTAACATGGCAGTTGGTTTTCTCTGAGCAAGAGATCTGAGAAAAAGTGAATGAACCTGATGAAAGACACAGCATTTTTATATAATCCCATTTCAGTAGTAACATATTTTGCTATATTTTATTTATTTAAACTCAATCACTAAATCCATTCCATTTTCAAGGAGAGAAAAATTGGGTTCCATCTGTTGAAAGGAGTCCTATCAAACACTTGCAGGTATATTTTAAAAACCTATTATGTGTTAGGGTCACTGTAATCATCCTTAAATACTACTAATTTGAAGATTCCTAGATATTTTACTTTCTTATTGTGTAAAATCATTTCTATACACAATGTCTAAATGGGAAAGCTGTACTTTATTAATGAAAAAAGAATGAACATAAAGTTCATCTTGTATTTTTAATATGTGTATATGGAAGAATCATCACCACAGTATTCAAATATAGTATACTAGTAGGAAAAGTGGGAGAGCTCACAAGTAATTCTTTCCCAGGGTTATTATCACCCTTGTACCAAGTAGCAATGACAATTTACATGTATTTTCAGAAGCATGTGCAAGAGCTTATAACCACTATCTCTCATTTAATGTATGCTAATCATTATGCAATGGGTATGCAGGTGTTCTTTTGGTAAGTTGATTTCATTTTTTGTAGATATATACAAAAGAGGAGGATAGCTACAACTTATGGTGGATCTAATTTTTATTTCTATTTTTTGGTACCAGGGATTGAACTCAGGACTTTGTGCTAAATCCCCAGCCCCTAATTTTTAGTTTTTGAGAAATATTCATAATGTTTTTCAAAATAGTTGTGTTAACTTACATCCAGCAATAGTTATAAGACTTGTGTTATCTCTATACTTGACAGTAGTTTTATCTCTCTTTCTCTCTCTCCCTCCCTCTCCCTCTCTCTCCTTTTCTTTTGGATAATAGCTTTTCCAAATATGGTGAGATAGTATCTCATTAAAATTTTGATTTGCTTTTCCCTGATGGCTAAAGATATTGAACATTTTTGATGCATTTTTTGGCTATTTGTACTTCTTCTTTTAAGAAGTGTCTATTCAGACAATTTTCCCATTATTAATTGAATTATTCATTTTTGTTATGTTTTGTGAATTCCTTATATACTATTATGGAAATTTATCCATTATTGATCAATATTTGGTAAATATTTTCTACCATTCTGTTGGTTGCCTTTGCAGTCTGCCATTGTTTTGTTCAATGTGTACAAACTCTTTAGTTTGATATAATTTCATTTGTCTACACTTGCTTTTGTTTCTTGTTTTTGATTCTTATCCAAAAAATCATTGCTTTATCTGTCTTAAATTATTTCCACTGTTTTCTTCTAGTAATTTTACAGTTTCAAGTCTTATGTACATTTAAGACTTTGATTCATTTAGAATTGATGTTTGTACACTTTTCAATCCTTTGAACATAGATATCCAGATTTACCATCACTATTATTTGCAAGGCTGTCCTTCTTACAATGTATGATTTTGAGAACTATTGTTTTAAAACCATTACAGTGAAAAAGTTAAGAAAAAAAATTTTGGTTGTTTGACTAAAAAGAAGGTACAGAAACTATTTACTAGCCCTGTAAATAAAGAAAAAGTACAGGACTGCCTCATTGATTATGCACAAAGCAGGCTATAAGCAGTTCAGACTGTAAAGAGTTAACCCCACAACTGGCTTATTTTAAGAAGTGAGTCTCAGCAAAGCATATGAGATAACATATAGCCAAGGTCAGAGTGACTCTTACCCAAATTCTGTTCCCAGCCTATCAAAGAATGCTTTGTCTCTTCCTTTATAAGCCTTGTCTGTGTGAGTAATCATCCCTAGCAATTACCCATAGTCCCTTCATGTAGTCCCTTTACCCCATCTTAATAATGACTGTGCCACCAATAAATATCTATGGTTCTGTTGTTGAGGGCTTTGGCTAGCTCAAGCCTTTGCTTTCTCAAACACTGGTCATCCCAGTTCCCCATTTCTGTCTCTTTAATTCTGTCTCTAAGTCTTTCTTCTCACTATGCCTCACAGCATCGAGCAGGAGATCAGGGTCACTGTAGGGATCTCCAATAGTG
This sequence comes from Heterocephalus glaber, assembly GCF_053883595.1. Classification (NCBI taxonomy): domain Eukaryota; kingdom Metazoa; phylum Chordata; class Mammalia; order Rodentia; family Bathyergidae; genus Heterocephalus; species Heterocephalus glaber. The sequence goes on from NW_028258372.1 coordinate 25,158,804, forward strand.
AAGGTTATATAGAAGTCAGAGACCAAAAAACATTTTAAAGGTTGATGACCATGTGAAGATAAGATTATTGGTTCCAGGAAATCTTTATTAAATTAATATTGAGACTTTGTCCATCTCTGCATATAAGTTCAAGATATAAGCCTAAAATGAATGCAAAAATAAAACACATAAATGAGAAAATATCTTAATCCTTCCTTATTTACATGGGTACACATTTCATATCAGCACTACATTCATTGATCTTGGAAATATGTATTCATTTCTTGTAAACCAAGCCTGAGGCATATTAAGTAGCATGCTCAAAGCTTACTTGGCTAAGAATTAGCACTGTTAGACCCAAAAGCTACGTTTGCCTAACTTCAATGTCTAAGTTATTTCACCATATGGTGGATCTTTGATTTACTGCCACCCCAACATCCAAACAACTTGGGTTGTGACCGGAATTTTAGTTTTAACTCATTAACAAAGTCTTGAGTTACAACCTGAAGGCCAGCTGCTTGTGCTTCCAGTTGATCTCAGATACATATTTAACCCTTAAAGAGTTCTGGAAGGAACATTACAACATCCTTTCTTGTGTGGGGTTAATTGAGAAATCCCAGGCCAATGTCTCTGTAAGGACACTGAGATCTGCCTGTATACAGGAGAGAGCCTTGAAGGCTGTGTAGAGGAGCCTATGCCTTCAGTTGTCCAAGCTGTGTTACAGCCAACCCTCATGAACAAATTGAGTTCATTAAGTCAAGGCTCCAATGTATTAAACTGAAAAAAAAAGAGAGACAAAATCCAGGCATGATGGTGCATGTGTATAATCCCAGCACTTGGGAGGCTGAAGCAGGAGGATTGCTGTTTGAGGCTAACCTGGGTTGTGTAGTAAGTTCAAGATCAACCTGAAGTAAATAGCAAGACCCCATCTAAAGCATAAAACAAAGAGAAAGAAAGAAAGAGAGAGAAAGAAAGAGATTCCTGTACTCTCGTTATACTTTTGTGTAAAGACACAAAGATGAATCTCTACTAAAAGTTTGGTTTTAACATTAAGACTTTTGATGCTACATATCCACTAAGAGGGTATGAAATAGTTAAATTCCTAAAGACATGTCAGTGGACATTTGTGAGAATGGCTGTTCTATGGCAATTTTTATAGATCCTAGGGACTATTTATTCATTGCAACCAACAAACTAAGTTGATTTAAGCATAATTTCAAATATGGGTGAGTGCTGTGGTGCATGCTTGTAACCCCAGCTACATGGAAGAAGAATCTGGGGGATCATAAACTTGAGGACAGCTTAGGTAATTTAACACAACCCTGTCTCAAACACACAAAAAAATGAAACAAATAAAACACCAAAACAACAACAACAACAGCAACAACAAACCCAACCATGACAAAAACAAAGCACTGGGAGTATACTCAGTGGTAGAGTGCTTGCATATTTGAGGTCCTGGGTTCATCTTCATTACTACAAAGAAATAAGAAGCACTTGAACACAAACAGGCCTAGAATGTGTTGGGTCTGTTGTAATGCTGTGGAATAAAAGGGTTAATAAATACAAAAATATTTCGTGACAAGGTCATCCATGAAGTTATGCTTTTATTAACCAAACAATTTTTACAAATTACACTACAGTAGCAATTGTTTACTATTTGTGGGAGGATGGTTTATTCTCTTTTTATGAGTATTTGTATCATCTGAATGATTTTGTCCAACAAATGCCTTTAGAAGACAATACTATCAGTGTAGTTTCATACTTGTGCATTTGGAGAAAGTCAGATGTGGTTCAGATACTTGTCTAAAAAGATTGTGTAAGATGCTGAGACTGCTGAAGTACCTGTCTTTAGCTAGATGGAATGTATATTTCTTCAGAGGTAAAACAAACTGCATCTGAAAACTGTTGAAAAAAGCACTGAACAGAACAAATTAGCCAAATCTATAATAGCAAAAATAATTTAACAGGTCCTACTTAAACAGAGCTGTTAATTTTAAATTCCAATAATACTGAATATGAGAATCTTGATTGGTGTGATGGGACCATAGCATTAAAGTTGTAGTAATCTAGTATTCCTTCTTTCCAACATAAAGAAAAAGTCAAACTGGGCTGTTAAATACAAAATCAGTAGGGATAATAACCCCTTCACTGCTAGGTATTTTATGATGAGCTTTAACCCTTGAAAACTTTAGGGTTTTTTTGGCACCGGGGATCGAACTCGGGTCCTTGTGCTTGTGAGGCAGATGGCGGAACCACTGAGCTAAATCCCCGGCTTGGAAACTTTATTTTAATACATAGTAGTTAGTTTTGATTTTTTAAAGCTAGAAGCAAGGAAACAATAAATGAAGTTTAATTGTGTGAAGTCAATTTGTTAAGGGCCAAAGATTTAACATAATTTTATTACCCATAATTCCCAGTGTTTATACGTACTGTTTTAGAGCTATGGGTACTATGATCATGGATATTTGGGCAAAACAATAGTTCCAGTGATTAAGGGGAAGTATACTTTTCTTCTTTATTTTATATCCAATACTCTTTCTATAATTCTAAACTGCACCTTTCCTTCTGTCCAAGTTCTTGTTTTACTTTTATTTTTCCTTCCCCTTCTCTTTCTTTCTTGCTTGCTTCTTTGTTATAGATATAGATTAAGAGGACTCATTTCACTCTGGTATTATTTATAAATTTCTTTCTTTAGAGAGCCTCAAATCAATATCCTAAGTGTTAAGAGTCCTTATCTCAACGTGTATCTCAGTCTACACCACATAATTTTTATAAGTGTCTGCCTATGTAACTCTGAAGTTGAGTTTTCTGAAGATAGTCGAATAGGCAGAAGCAGCAGCAGCAAAGTCATTTTCTGAATCCTGGTGAAATATCTGCCTTTAGGAGTATGAACCTCAGGAAATCAAATCTTCAAGTAAAGAAATAAAAGCACTTTATATAACTAATCATTCAGGGCATGCAAAACAAACCATGGTGAGATATCTCCCTCCCTCCGGCTGAAATGTCTGTTATCAAGAAGACAAAAGATAAGTGCTAGCAAGGGTGTGGAGAAAAGGAAATTAATATAGTCTTGGTGGAAATATAAATCAGTACAGTCACTATGGAGAACAGTATGAAGGATTCTCAAAACACTACAAATAGAATTGTGACATGATCTAGCAATCCCACTGCTGGGATATATATCCATAGAACAGGGAATCAATATGTCCAAGAAACATCTGTACTTCTATGTGTATTGCAGCACCATTCACACTAGCCAAGAAATGGAAGCAACCTAAGGACAGATAGACAGATGAATGGGTAAAGAAAATGTGGTATATATGCACAATAGAATATTATTCAACCACATAAAAGAATGACATCTTATATTTGAGGCAGCATGGATAGGACTAGAGAATATTGTGTTAAGTGAAATAGGAATAGACACTGCATGTTTTCATGTATATGTGGAAGATAAATAAGTTGATCTCATAAACTGGGTGTGGTAGTGCATGCCTATAATTATATGTCTCTGGGAGCCTGGGACAGGAAGAATGCAAGTTCATGCTTAGCCTGCACAATTGAGCAATTTAGCAAGACCACATCTTAAAATAAAAAATGCAAAAAAGAGAATTGTCCCAGGTCAATCCTCAGTACTAAAACAAAACTTCTAATATTCTGTAACACAATAGGGTAATGATGGTTTACAATATTTAATTGTACATTTCAAAATAGCTAGTAAAAATATTTTTCAATGTTCCAAACACAAAGAAATGATAAATCTTGAGGTGATAATTGTGACCTAGTTATTGATCATATGCATTGAAACAGCACACTATACTGTACAATTATTACGAGTCTATTAAAACATTTTTAAATATGAAAAAACTTCAAATAATGCTGTTGAATAGTGATTTTTTTTCTTCCACACAAGTGGCTATCTAATGAGAGAACAATCTCTCAAATAGGGGCCGATGACTGGTGAGACAAATTGCTCACCGAGGCAGAGTCTTTCTCCAGAGATTTGTCAACCACAGTTAATGATGAAATCAAGGCACAGTATTTAGTCTGAGACACACACAGGTAAAGGATGAGACTCATGTCCCAGAGCCACTTAAGGAAGGTCATCTATAGTCTTTTCCTTTAATGCCAATTTTTAAAAAATTCCAGTTTGAGTAAGTTAAACTCAACAAATGCATCACAAGCAACACAAGTGAAAGTGCTGGTTTATGCAAAAGTAGCAGAGGCAGGCAGCAAGCCGCAGAGAAGAGCCTGGAATCTTACTTCTGTCCCCCGAAAGTGCTGCTTCTTGCTCATGCTTGGATAATGCAACACCTAGTGAACATTTGAAGTGAAACAGTTTTGAAAAATGACATTAGAAAAACAGAAAATCACTTAAGATTATGCTACTCCCATCCCTTAACTCTTCTTAGTAATCTTGAAGAGAAGGAAGAAATCTTTTTTTTTTTTTCAGTACCGGGCACGGAACTCAGGCGGCGGAACCCCTGAGCTAAATCCCCAGTCCAAGAAATCTTTTTTTTTTAATGAGGTTAACCAAAAGAGAGCTAAATACCTCTAAGGAAGAAAAGGGGGTGTGCAATGGGGGGACTTGTGGATGGTGAGAGGAGTAGCAAAACCTGAGTCATGCAGGGCTGCAGGAGAGAGAGAGGGAAGAAAGGCAGCATTTTAGGGGAGAGATGGTGCTTTGGGGATATGTGTAGTTCCCTAAGAAAACTACAGCAGTATTTTGCATTGTTTTGAAATATTTCTTAAGTAAAATTGAATTCTCAGATGTGAAAACATGCTGGAATATGTGTCAACCTGAGTGGAATTCAGCTGAGGGAGTTACAGTTAATAGTCAGCTTACATCAAAATGCACAAAATGACCTTGTTGGTGTAAAAGTAATGAAATCTCTGCAAGTAGATGTACAGCAAAAGAACAAACCGTAACAAGACTGCTATGCCTTGTACTTTGAACAGTCAATTTTGTTTTAAGATAATGAAAGGATAGAGTTTGGGCAACCGATAATATAAGTATGTATTTCACAGTATTTGAATTTTGAACTTTAAATGAGGATTAAGTTTCTGTTTAAGAAAATAAAATCAAAACTAATACTAAATATTAAACACATATTTTTGTTTGACTAGGGAAAGACTGTAAGTTCATTTAGACTCCTAGCTTCAGTGCTAAGAGTCTAGTCTGTTAAGTAAAATGTCCTGAACATTATGTCTGACACAATATCATGTCATCAAATTTAACTTTCAAAACAAGACTATCTGGCCAGTATTATCGTCTGCTTGTTACTCATGAGGAACATGACACATGGAGAGGTTGAACAACTTGTCCAAGTTCATATAGCCTGCAAGTGTCAGGACTGGGATTTGAAACATACATGGATCCTCTCCAGAACCTGATATTTAAGCTTTCCTCTACTGCTTCCAAGGAAATTTATGAATATTTAACAGATGTATGTGGATATATTATAAAAGAACAATCAATGGCTGTAGATTAACTTTAATTGGAAAGATTAATTTTAGAAGAGCAAATACACGTTATAAAACTTAATTGATTATGTTAAATTACAGTTACTGATGCTATTTAAAATTTCTTGAAATACGGATTATATTTTCTTATTACTTCACTTATATTTTTCCCTTCTCTTTCCTTTTCCATTAAAAGTTAACTAATAAACTATTTGAGTATATTATTCTATGTAATTATTACATGTATATATTTGTAAATTTCATATGAAAATTTTGGCAAGATTATGTTAAAACTAATGCAACTGAATACTGTTGGATAATTTGCTTATGCATCATTTCTTTTTATGCATCAACACATCTAGTACCAAGACGTTGTCATGCAATTATTTTCCTTAAAGCCTAGATGGCAGCAGAGGTACAATTATAAGTTTCATAACTATTTAGCTAAATATATTGACAAGTTGTTAATAAAAAACACAAAAATTTAAAAATTTGGAATTTGATGAAAGAATTATGTAAAAGTAAAATTTGGTTAGTAATTTTTTGTTGTATTTGAGTATATTAGTTCATTATCTCATACAATTCATGATATAATATGTATCAGCTATAATTCCAAGAAAATGCAATGTGACATAAATAGAAGTTAATGATATTTGATACACATTACATATGCTTAGCTAAGATTCTGCTTTTCCCAATTTCTCAATTTCGGGATGTCTTTAAACTCTCTGTATGAAAAAGAGAGATAAATGAGGTGAAGCTGAGCAAGAAAACCTTTTGAGACCATATGAATTAAGAAATGCTAACATTAATTCTGCCTTTCTGATTCCTTAGAGCAACCTACAATTACATTTAGGAGATAAAAGCTTCAAGTTTAGCAGATGAATATCTTTAAAAGGTTTTGTGAGATATCTACTCACTAATTACTCATCGATTGTAGCATCTATTTAAGGCACTATCAGATTTAATACAGAGTAATAGGAAAGAGACATTGTACTATCATAAACCATATTCTGGTCAGGTAATGTGGACATTTGTATTTGGTCTTTTTAAGAGAGTACAATGTGTCTTTCACATCACTAAGCTGCTTCCTCAGTGTCCTGCCAGGAGCAGCTAGGAAGCTCAGACAGGGTAACCAAGGACAGCTCCTCAATGGTTGTAGATTAACTTTAATTGGAAAGAAATATGGTCAAGCTATGGAGAAGCAACAGGTGGGAATCTTACCAGCCTGAGAGTCAGAGGGGCAGGTGGAGAGAGGTTACAGAGGCACTGAACCAGTAACTGAAACTGTACTGGAGGACAGGGGGTTGTACTGTACTTGCTGGATAGGGATTGTGGTTTTAAAGGGGACCTAAATACCTGAAGAATTCTAGACCAATGAATCCAGGGAAACACTGTCCATAACTCCCTTTCCTCCTGGCTGCAAGCAGATCTGCTGTTTCACTTTCTCTGAATCCAGCTTAAAGCCAGGGCATAGTGAAAGCTGTTGGGTGACAGAAGTCACTGGAAAATGGGATCCTTCTTCAAGGATCATCAGTCTCTATAAAGTAGGATATGGGTAGGGGTTACATTTGGAAGGACAAATGGAAAATAACCTTATCAGTTACAATATCCTACTACATGCATTTGCTCTTTTAGTGCTAGAATTCTGATGTGCATCAGCACGCCCAGCTTTAAATTTTATACTTATTACATACATACAATGTAAAAGCACTAGTACATAATAAAATGATCAAAATAAATACAAATAAACCACACAGAGAAAAACCCATCAAATTCGGTAGTGTCAATAAACCAATTATCTGCTCAAATGTCCTTCAAATATTCACAGTCACATATGGGATCAGAATGCTTTTTACTGTGCTTTAGAATGTACTCTTCAGACTGTGCCCAAACAAAATATTCAGCAGGCCAAGGCTGATTGTTTTGCCACCTCATTATCCTCAAATTTTTCCCTTCTCTTTTCTCTGAAATCACGGAAGAAAGAATTAGATAAATCAACTTTTACACCTAGCAAAATAAAGTTTAATGTGCTATTTCATTCGAATTTCAGCAGAAAACAAAGTCTTCTACAATAATTTCCAACACTCTGCTCAGTATACCCCATGTTTTAAGAGATATTATTATATACTTCCTTTTAAAAAGAGATCTGTATTCAATAACTGCATAAAGTTAAACAGAGTACTTATTTCTTTTGATATTTTAAATATGTAACTTTTCTTAACATTGCTTTTAACTAAATAACAAAATCTAATTAATAAAATCAGCCACTGGTAGATGGGGTTGCAGAGAATATTACATCTTTTCAGCTCTGAAATTATATTACAAGCTTATAGCATATCACCCAAGAAATTCCAGGCAAAGCACCAAAGTTTGGTAAACACACAACAAGTTGAGTGAATAAGGACCCTTGAGGTGTTCCAAGATGGCAGGCAAAGAGGGTCCTTGTCACCAGGGATTATAGTTCATGCTAAGAATTCAACAAAAACAAATTTTATGAAAGAGTACTATATGAATGGAGTAGTCAGAGTTGCAATTCAAGTGAGCCCTTCTCTGTACAATTTAAGAGTATGACTTGAGAAGGAAAATGTCCTTCTGGAACTGCACTTAAAGTGCCACAGCTTGGAAAATTTCTTAGTTCCCTTTTTTCTTACTTGGCAACCAATCAGACACTTAGAAGACTGTTGTGACTTAATATTGTCAATTTAGTATAATAAAGATTTCAATAATGAACTAACATAGTATACATAGAATAAATGAAGTCAGCTCTCAAAAACTGTGGCCTCAGATTTCTCACTAATCTAATTCTAGTAGTTTAATCCTATAGGGCTGTAACTTGACCACCACTTAAAAGAGAGGATGTAGAAAAAAATTGCAGTGGCATTGGCTAGCTCATTATAATATGAATATTATCCCAACTCCACTCTCTACACACACACACACACACACACATACAAACACACACACTCCCACTCACAGTAAAATACACTCCTATACAAATTTATACATTAAGCCACATATCCTGCAATCTATCTACTCACATGGATATCTCATTGCCCACAGTTCCAGGTTAGGATCCAGGCAATTTAAAGATAATTTCATTAGCATTTTGAACTTATAATCATATATTAGGCACTGGCTCAAATAAACTGTAATTCTCTTCTTTGGTATATAGCCCTACTTTTGTTTGTTTATTTGCAATAAGAAACAATACAATGGTAACACTTCACATTGCCAAAGGATATAAAGAGTGAATAAAAAGTTATGTACTGATTTTTGATGTTTAAATGAAAAATTTATACAACATTCATATATTGACATACTGACTTCAGTTCCTTTCTGGAACATGAATGCTTTCAAATGCTTTCACGAGTATAGTACTGAGGTTGGGGCTGGGGAATATTCTGAATCTTCCTACATCTCTCCTGGGACATAAATAACAGATAACAAACAGGTCTAGTCATGACTGATTTAGCATTTTTGAGATGGTCTCATAGGAAGACTTCCTCTTATCTTTACTGTCAGTGTTAATAAACAACAGGGATGGAAACATTTCTATATGAAGCTCACCAACCTGATCCTTTTGGTGCAAAAGTGAACTTTATTCTTCTGAGAACATTTCTTAGAAGTTTTGTTATGTACTTAAGGACAAGAGCTGATATTCACAATTTCTTTTCTCTTTTTTCTTACAAGACAGAAAATATTTAATACACTAAGAATTTTTGAGATAACAAAGCCCCTGAGAGCAGAATTTTAATATCCTCATGGAATAAAATTAGTGTCTAAAAGTTATGAATATTGGACAATACATGTGAATGGGCAATATAACTATAAATATAGATCAAAGTGACTTGTGACCAGGAGCCAGTGAGGAACCCTCGGGCATGCCCACCAGCCACACATGGAGCTGGGCAGGGGGAGCTTCAGGGGCAGAGCGCCTCCGGCTGACTGAGCCCAGCTCTGTCCAGCAGGCCACTTGCTACCAGGAGCCTGTGAGGACCCCACGGGCACTCCCACAAGGTGCCTGCAGAGTTGCCTGGGGACCTGCAACAACAAAGCCCCTCCCCCACCCTCCCTTCTGGCCTCTTGGCTATGCAGCTACCAGGTTCCACCATACAGAGGCAGAGGGGGACATGAAGGCCATTGTCCTGAGATGCAAAAGTAAACAACAGAGAGAGGGGCTCTCTCAGGCTCCCAGATGAAAACTGAAGCGCCCTGGAAAAGTGAAGAGAATCTCTGCAATAAAGGCACACCAGACCACCGTACTTGGTAAGTTGGAGGGATCATCACCTCCCACTGGAACCTGGACTATCTTCAGGGAAAAGGCAGGCGGAACCTGCAATAGAACCTTGCAGAGTTCAACCCTGCAGGAGGACAGGGAGCTAAACTTGGGACTTGCAGCCCGTCACAGACCTGCCTTACTGAGACTCATTCACTTATAACTGTACACTGCTGCTCACGTTGTCTATTGTGACAGCAGAGACATGCGCTGAAGGAGGCCCTTCTCTTTCATCTTTTATTTGTTATTTTCCAAATTACCACTGGTTTTTTGCTCTTATTTTTAATTTTTTATTTCTTTTTCTACTCTTTTAAAATTTTTATTTTTCTCTTTTTTCTTTCTTTTCTCTTTCCTTTCTCTCTCTCACACTGGCTCCTTGCTGTCCCACATTATTCTCCATCTCCGTTTTTGTTCCTGTTCTGGCCCTAATTTGTATTTCTTCTTTATTTTTCTTATCTTCTCTTTCCTTCTCTCACCTGTGAACTCAGGGTTCACTGCTATCCTTCCCCTATCCTTCTACCTACCTATCCCTCCCTCCCCAAATCCTTCTAACTCCCCATTCCAAAGGGTAAAGTTGCTATATTGAAAAGTTTATTCACTATAAACATATGTTGGGTTGGTCCTTGATTTTGATCTAATTCACACAGTTGAAGGTGATAAGTTAATAACTACCACAAATTGTCATTTTCTACGAGGTACTTGATGCTATTTGTTGCTGATTGTATCACTTGGGCTAAGGTGTTGTGATTGATCTAATCAGTTGTCCTTCCTGGTATAATGAAAATGAGATAGCCTTGGAGCAATTAGAGACTCAAAACCAAAAGACAAGCTATATCTGGAAGACACCACTGAAAAGCAATCATTCCATAAGGGTTCTAAATACATCAGAAAAGATACTTAAAATCAGCAACTTCAAAGTATCAACCCAGGAACCAAACCAAGGACAGTACTAAAAACAAAAATGAGAAGACATTTAAGTAAGGCACAAACTCAGACTTCTACCCCACAAAAGGCAAATTCTGGGGGAAATGAGGTGGAAAAGTCTGATAATCAACCACCTGGACACCCTGAACTGATAGCACAGGAAGTAACAAAACAGATGAATGAGGCTCTAGAAAAATTCAAAACAAAAATAATCGCCCAGATAACTACAAAGATGGTGAGCAGAGTGAAAGACATGTTTAGAGGCTCTAGAACAGAAATAGATAAAAAATAGATGAGCTCAGAAATATGCTAGAAGCCAACCATGATCACCCAACATAAAGAAATCAAAACCATCATCACCCAACATAAGAAAGTAATGGAATCCATAAAACATATTCAAGCAGATATTCAGGAGATTAAAAACTCCATTGAAAGCATACAAAGCAGATTAAGGGAATCTGAAGATAGAATATGAGATATAGAAGACAGGATCGCAGTTAAGGACCATGAAAACAGAGATTTCTTAAAAATAGTAAGAGACCATGAAAAATCAATCCAGCAACTGCTAAATGATGCAAAGAAGAATAACATAAGACTGACAGGAGTACAAAAAAAAACCAGGAGAAAGTACAAGTGACATAAAAGAAATGTTCACAGAATTAATAATAGAAAACTTGTCAGACAGAGGTGAAGTGGACATACAGGTAAGTGAAGCATGTAGACTCTAACTAGCCATGATCAAAAAAAATCTATACCTAGACATATAATAGTCAAGATCCAAGAAACCCAACAGAAGAAGAAAATCCTACAGGCAGTTAGAGAAAAGAAGCAAATCACCTATAAAGGAAAGCCCATCAGAATCACAGCAGACTTCTCAACATAAATGCTCAACTCAAGGAGAGCCCATAGTGAAGTATTTCAATCCCTAAAAGAAAATAACTTCCAACCTAGACTGCTGTATCCTGCAAAATTATCTTTCAAAATCAATGGGGAAATTAGAGACTTCCATGATAAAGAACACCTGAGAAATGTCATGAACACCAAACCAGCACTCCAAACAATTCTAAGCAATACCCTAGAAAAAAGACAAGGAAATTCAAAACTCCATGAGGCCCAATAGAGGGAAGCCACCAGGCAAGGTGAGACACTAAAGGGAAAGGGGGAAAAATAAGAAATAAAAGAGCCAACAACAGTAAAACATCATGACAAGGATGAGTCAATAGCTATCAATTATAACTATCAATGTTAATGGCCTCAATTCACCAATTCAAAGAAATAGAATGAGCGTGTGGATTAAGAAGCAAAATCCAGTAATATCTTGTATACAACAAACACACCTAACTGAAAAGGAAATTCATAGACTGAAAGTAAAAGGATAGAAAACAGTTCTCCACATGAAAGGAACCCAGAAAAAATCAGGTGTAGCAATCTTATTTGCAGATAAAGTAGATTTCAAAAAAAAAACTAACTAAGAGAGAGAAAGATGGTCACTACATCCTTGTGAAGGGAACAATCCAAGAGGAAGAGATGAAAATCCTAAATATATATGTACCAAATTCAAATGCCCCCAACTATACAAAACAAATATTAATGGACACAAAAACCCAAATAAGCACTAATACAATTGTAGTGGGGGACCTTGGTACCCCATTATCACAAATAGACAGATCATCTAGACAAAAAATTAACAACAAAATTCTAGAACTGAACCAAGCTATTGAACAAATGGACTTAATAGATGTTTACAGAGTGTTCCACCCCACAAAATCAGAATCCACATTCTTATCAGCTACATATGGGTCATTCTCTAAAATACACTATATGCTAGCACATAGGACATGTCTAAGTAAATGTAAAAGAATTGAAGTTACCCCATGAATATTATCAGACCATAGTGCAATAAAATTGGAGATCAATAACATAAGAAACTGCAAAACTCCCACAAACACATAGAAATTGAATAACACTCTCCTGAACAACCAATGGGTCACAGAGGAAATTAAAGAAGAAATTAGACAGTTTCTACAAGTAAATGATGATGCCAGTACAACACACAGGAATCTATGGAACATAATGAAAGCAGTTCTATGTGGGAAATTCATAGCAGTGAATGCCCATGTTAGTAAAACAGAGAGAACTCAGATAAATAACCTAATCCAGAACCTCACATTCCTAGAAAAAGAAGGGCACAACAGACTCAAAGCTCATATAAGAGAGGAAATTATGAGGATCAGAGCAGAAATCAATGCAATAGAGAGAATGATACAAAAAATTAATGAATCGAAGAGTTGGTTTTTGGAAAGAATAAATAAAATTGATAAACCTTTAGCCAAACTTATCAAAAAAAAAGAATGAAAAAGCTCAAGTCCCCTCAATTAAGATTGAAAAAGGTGAAGTCAAAACAGACTCAGCAAAAATCCAGATGGTCAACAATACCTACTTCGAGAACCTGTACTCTAATAAAATGGAAAACACAGAAGAAATGGACAGATTCCTAGATACATATGAATTGCCAAAGTTAAATGAAGAAGATACAGAAATTTGAAACACTCCAATTACAATCAGTAAAATTGAAAATGTAATAAATAATTTACCAGCAAAGAAAAGCCCAAGTTCTGATGGGTTCACTGCTGAATTCTACAAAACATTTAAAGAAGAACTATCACCACTACTCTTTAAACTCATCAAGGAAACTGAAAGGGAAGCAAGGCTTCCAAATTCATTCCTGGAAGCAAGTGTTACTTTGATTCCAAAACCAGAGAAAGACCCAACCTAAAAAGAGAACTACAGGCCAATCTTCCTAATGAACATAGTTGCAAAAATCCTCAGCAAGATATTGGCAAACAGAATACAGAGGATCACCAAGAAGATGATACACCCTGACCAAGTCAGATTTATCCCAGGAATGTAAGAATGTTTTAACATTCATAAATCCATAAATGTAATATGCTACATTTACAGAGTCAAAGAAAAAATAATATGATCATCTCAATAGATGCAGAAAAGGCATTCAACAAAATCCAAAACCCATTCATGATAAAAATCCTACAGAAAATTGGAATAGAAGGCCTTTATCTCAACCTGATTAATGCTATCTATGAAAAACCAATAGCCAACATCATACTAAATGGTCAAAACCTGAAAACTTTCATTCTAAACTCAGGAACAAGACAAGGATGCCCAGTATCACCACTCCTGTTCAATATAGTTCTGGAAACATTAGCCACAGCTATTAGAAAAGAGAAAGAAATAAAAGGAATAAAGATAGGAAAGGAAGAAGTGAAACTGTCATTATTTGCTGATGATATGATACTTTACATAGAATACCCAAAATACTCAGCCAAAAGATTTCTAGACTTAATTGACAGATTCAGCAGAGTAGCTGGATACAAAGTCAACACTCAAAAAACAATAACCTTCTTATACTCAAATAGCAGACTCACTGAGAGAGAAATTAGGGAAACAATTCCTTTTACAATAGCATCCAAAAAAATGAAATATCTAAGAATCAATCCAACAAAGGAAGCAAAAGACCTCTACAATGAAAACTACAACACACTAAAAAAGGAGATCAAGGAGGATATAAGAAAATGGAAAGACATCCCTTGTTCCTGGGTAGGAAAAACCAATATAGTGAAAATGACCATACTTCCAAAACTACTATATAGATTTAATGCAATGCCAATTGAAATTCCAACAATACACTTCACAGAACTAGAGAAAACAATCCAAAAATTTATTTGGATCCATAAGAGACCTAGAATAGCAAAAACATTTCTAGCCAACAGAGACATGGCTGGGGGTATCATAATCCCCAACTTTAAATATACTACAAAGCTACTGTGATAAAAACAGCATGGCATTGGCAAAGAAACAGACCTGAGGATCATTGGAATAGATTAGAGGATGTAGAAATAACTCCAGACATGCTCAGCCATCTCATCTTTGACCAAGGCACCAACCACTCTCATTGGAGGAAAGATAGACTATTTAACAAATGTTGTTTGAAAAACTGAATTTCAACCTGCCAAAGGTTAAAAATGGACTCATATATATCACCATGCACTAAACTAAGATCAAATTTGATTAAATATCCAAATATTAAGACAGAAACACTAAACTTGCTGGAAGATCAGGTAGGTAGAACTCTTGAAGTCATTGGCATAGGAAAAGGCTTTATGAACAAAACCTCAGTAGCATGGGAACTAGCACAAAGAATCAACAACTGGGATCTCATCTTATTAAAAAGCTTCTGCACTGCAAGAGAAACCACCAACAGAGTTAAGAGAAAAAATTTAAGGGAAAAAATTTTTCGCAGCTGTACCTTAGACAAAGGACTACTATCTAGAATATAAAAAAAACTGAAAAAAATCAGACCACCCAAGTTAAAAAACCCAATTAAAAAGTGGGCATCTGAAATGAACAGACATTTCTCAGACAAAGAAATAAAAGCAGCAAATAAATATGTGAAAAAATGTTCAACATCACTGGTCATTTGAGAAATGTGGATTAAAACAATACTGAGATTCCATCTTACTCCAGAAAGAATGGCTGCTATCAATAAATCATCCAATAACAAATGCTGACATGAGTGGGGAGAAAGGAACCCTTTTCCATTGTTGGTGGGACGGCAGACTGGTGCAACCACTGTGGAAATCATTATGGAGATACCTCAAAGAACTAGGACTAGAGGTCCCATTGACCCAGGTATTCCCCTGCTGGGTATCTTCCCAAAAGAATTAAAAGAATCATGCCACAGAGATATATGTGCACCCATGTTTATAGCGGCACAGTTTGTAATAGCTAAAGCATGGAAACAGCCTAAGTGCCCATCAACTGGAGACTGGATAAAGAAGATATGGGGTTTTCTTTACAAAATTGAGTACTGTTCAGCCATAAAGAATGAGGAACTAGAGATATTTATAGCTAAATAGATGCATGTTGAGTCCATACTCATAACTGAAATAAATAGGACACACGTGTACATACCGAATAGTTTCTCTAGTGTGAGAAACTGAAAGTATTAATAAGAATTAAAATGATTAAAATGAATAATTGATAATTTGAAATAGGAAGAAAAGGTCCAAAGGGGTATGGGTGATTAGAGGGGAAGGGGAAAGGAAAGGAGGGAAAGGAAATATTATGAAAAAAGAAAAAAATGAAAGCAAAGTCTACATAAATAGGGAAGGGTGGAGGGGGTGAAGGGTGCACAGGTAACGGGAAAGAAAAAGAACCAAGATACATCATGTACAGGTACAAGCACCCAATGATAAATGTAAATGTATTGTTTACCTAAAATGTACCAATAAAATAATTTAAGGAAAAAAAATATAGATAAAGCATGTAATCTTGCACAAATTTTTACCAAGGGTCACTATCTAGATAGAGCTGGCAGGACAATCAATGAGACATAGACATCACTCCCCACATCTTTTTCAGAAAGGAAAAGGAAAAAGCTTTAAAATCCATTTTTATAATACTATGTTCCAAGAAGCTATGAAACAATAACCTAGTGCACATGGTTCAATTTCTTAGTGTTTCCAGCATACATTAGAAATTCATAATATGTATAGTCCAATTTTAAATTGTAGGTAACATTACTATGACTCATTATCACCTCAACAAAAGTGTTCTCTTCAGAAAATTACTAGGGCCTCAGGAGGAGAAAATCTTGGCATTTTCTCTTTTCCAGTAGGTACTTCTCAGTGCCCAACATCTGCTCTTTGCTTAGTGCCTCCCAATCTCCAGGCTTTGTGACTCTCAGAGGCTACTGTCCATTCGGCATCAGCTAGCATCAGATTATTCCTACAGAGAAAGCACTTGCAGCTTTATGTACACAATTTAAGCCAGTCGCTTCTACCCCAGTTGTGGACAGGAGTGCTGGCTTGCTGCTCTCATAGCTGTTGCTCTGGGAAGCACTCTACATTGTGATGTGCTTACCATGACGGCCGCAGGTTAGCCTGGACACCAGAAGGGTTTTTTCATGTCTTTATCTAGGCAATAAAGATTGAAGTACTTGATGCCTGTTGTAGCTTCCTGAAGGTTGATAGAAATCTATTATTAATCTCATTACCTAGCATCAAAGAGTTCTAGACTACTGGAGTTGACTAATTAATACATTGCTGAGAAAGTAATTACGATATAGCAAGCACAACTGCAGAATAATGTTCATCTTGCCTTTTGACAAAAACAGTTTCCAAATATATCTTTTTTTCTATCACATACAATTTATTATTTTTTACTTCTTACATAGAAAAGATAATGACATATTTTTCACCAAAGGTGAACATATGGCCTCTCTAAAGTTGTAGACTCAAAATATGGAAACTTCAAAAGAATGAGAAATAATTTATTTTATTTGCCTTACAATCACTTCTCTTTAGAATGGGAGAATTTGGAGGGGTGAAATAGAGGGCTAGGTAATCTGGGTTTCTGCCCTCCCTACTTGATACTCCTTCATCAACTGAAGCATCTCAGAATTGATCTGCTTACATATTTTTTCATCCAGCTGACATTTAGATAAAATTTTTAGTGTCTTTTGATGATAGATTACCTGGGCTTCAATCTCTGTCACTTTAGAGCTGCTGTGTATCCCCTTTCTTCATTATTTCTCTAAACTGTAAATGGGAGTTGTAACTGTAGTTTTGTAAGACATTTAAAGGAATAATGTTATGTTAGGTAAACTGCTAAGTTTTTGTGCCTGTCATGTGGTAAGTGTTATATAAATGTTAACTCTCACTAGACACTAGACCAATAGAATGTATGAACTGAAAGAACTGCACAATGAGAAGAGAGCATACAGAGCAGCTATGGAGGTATAAGTACATTAAGTATGGTAGCTAAGCAACAACAGAGATAGCAGAGCCTATTTTATCATAATTTATGTTACCTTAGCTAACAAAAAGTGATTAAAACAGCCTATATATGAGTATGTTTACTCTCTGGTTCTACCCCTGCTTTATAAAATGCTAAGATTTTATTTTTTTAAGAGATAAGGTTTCATGTTTTCCTAGAAATGCATATATATATATATATATATATATATATATATATATCTGCTGATGCTAAATAGATGAAGGGTAATTATGTCTTCTCCCTTTCCATATTCAACTTCTGATTGATCTTTGTTCCTGTCTCTCATGTGGTACTTCATCTCAGTAGTCTTAGACTGCAGCCTAACACAATACCAGGGACAGGTCCAGTGTTCAGCAGGTATTTCTCCAGTTCACAAGTTCAAAACTGAAGATGGGCTTCATTCTGCTCATCCCATCTACACCTCACCTTGTAAGGATGGTGCACAAGGCAGGGATGCTGCACCAGTGGGACAGCTGTTGGTGTTGCATCAAGAACTGGAGCAAGTACTTATGTGAGAGGTGGACGGAGCCCGCGTGGCCACTGCCAAACCACTATGAAGACGAGTCTGCCCAAGGGAGGGAGGTTATTTTTTTCATTTGTTTTGAGTTAAGTTTCCACTTTTTAGGCATGCATCAATGACGTTTCTTTTTTTTCTGTTGAGAGAAGGCTCATTTTGCTATATCCCATAAAGGTACTTTTCAGACAAGCAGCTTCACTACTAATGCTAGGTTGTGGTCAGTCTCTGGCATTGTTGAGTCGGTCTCCCATGATGGCTTTTGCAGTTACCTCGAGTTTGTAGGTTCATGTAGTCATTATCTATCAGTGGATATTTTAACACTAGTTTGCCACCTTGTTGGTACCTATGTGGCCTTGGGTGCTTGTTAATTCTGCTGGCTCTCTGTATTTTTGTTGTTTGGCCTGTGTTAAGCCAGTGAGGTTCATCAGAATGGAATCTGTCTCCTGGACCTTACCCAGCGACAGTACCCTCACTTCCCAATTTCCTTGTCAAACATCTTTGTATGCTGCTTGCTCACCAGTTGTAACATCTCAGACAACCTCATTCAGCCGTATGGCTTTCAAATTCCAGCCGTTTTTCGTTCTGGAGTTTTGTTAGGATTCTTTCCTATTCCATTTCTCTACCTTTTGGGCTCCCATTCCTAAATATGGATCCCTAGAGGAACAGGACCCCATGTATCTTTTCACCCATGTCCTTGGTCCTTCAGGCTTCATTAGAATCCCTAGAAATAAATGGATGCTTTCAGTCTATGCCATTTCATAGCCAAACTAGGAAATGGAAGGTACAGAACCCAAACTCTAGGTCTACTCCTTACTCTTCTATCTAGAGTTTTGTTGGCACAATTGATGAAATAATTATTAAAATATATTTTTTGCATTAAAAATCACCAAAAAAGCAATACCAGTTTTGATAAAGTTTTAATATTTTATTTTATAATTTTGATCTCAGTTGCATAAGCTTGGCTACTGAAAAGGCATGGTTCATGCTTTTCTGTTGCCAATAACTGTTTTTATATCTTTGTATCTGAATTAGAGTTCCCAATTTGTATACAAGGCAAGGGAAGAAAATATCTATTTGAAATATAACATATCCTTTGCTTACTGTTTTGACATTATCCACATGTAAAGACCTGAAAATTTAAAATGAACAGTCTATAGTACAAACATGGTAGTATTTATATGTTGCAAGAGTCTTCCTGTAAGATCAATTTGATCACTAGTTGATCACAAAGAATCTTAAGTCATAGGGTCAAGGGGCCTATAAAAGATTTTACAAAAATCAGATTTTGAAAGCTCTATTTTAAAGGAAATATTTTTTCTCTTTCCTTTAATCTCCAGCATAAATATTCAATGTTCATTTTAAACTTTTGTTTAACAGTGCTTTCTTCATTGAAGAATTATAATTAAGAAAACAGTTTAAAAAATCACAAGCTCTTACAGGTTTGGAGCAATTAGGCTAGGTAATTAGAAACATGATAAAAGAGAAGCTTGGGAAAAGGATTTAAACCCCAATTGAACATTTATATTAAAAGATGAATAAGGAATGGAGAAAATTAAAAGCATAGTTCATATCTGGTGGGAAATGGAGAAAGGCAATTTATTCTAGCACATGTTTATTTATCTAGACTTAGTTATACATAATATGCCAAAAATAAGTTGTTCTAGGAGGGAAAAAAAAGGCTTTTTATCTTGCAGGAAATAAAATATGCCCATACAGGGAACGGATTTTCTACCTTGCAATCTTTTTCTTTTTGATTCTTCAAAATATAAATTAGAAACATATCCAATATATTTCTGAAATCAATCAGGTAAAATTATCTACTTGGAAAATCAAAAGATACATTTTATGAAAAGAGCAAGAGCTCTACCTACACAGAGTAATTTGGGAGCAGACAGTTAATGGCATTGCAGAATGAAACCATCCAAACTTGTTTCGATCAGTGGGGAGGTCTTTCAGTTGTATGTTGTCTGATGACCTGAACTACTGCTGCTAAGGGGACATTCACAAATGCATGATGAGGACAACAGGGATCTTAGAAGATCAATAATGTAAACTTTACCTGACAAGCATTATTTGTAGTCAAAAGGAACAAAACACAACAGAAACAAATAAAATATTCCTTTATTAATGAAAAAAGGGAAATTTTTTCTGCCTAATTTTTAACAAAATAATCTGTTTGGCTGTGCTATCAGTTTGTAGTTTCCTTGCTGCATTTTCACATTCATTTGTATTTTATTTCTCCTCTGTCTCCCTCTCTGTCTCATTCTTGCTTTCTCAATGTCTCACTCCTGGAAAAACATACATGAGAGAAAAATTTATCATTTTAGTAATTTTAAGTATACAGTGCAATGGCCATAGCCCATTGTCAGTATTATGAAATTGTTATTACCATTCATCTCCAGAATTTTTTCACCATCCCTTATTGAGACTCTATATTTTTTAAACACTAATTTTCCTATTCTCCCTCTGCTCACTTCCTACTACTATTGTACTTTGTTTTCAGTAATTTGAATATTCTAGAAACTTCTTGAGAAGGATCATATAATATATATCTTTTAGTGACTGATTTATTTCACTTAGTATAGCGTTTTCATGATTCATTCATATTGTCACATTGTATCAGAATCTCCTTCCTCTTTCAGGGTGAATAATATTCCATGAAATACATATGAGATATGATGAAAATACAATGATTATTTAAATATAAAAATTATTATAGTAAAAAAAAATCTCTTTGGTATTAACCCCCTCAAATTGCTCTGTCCTCACTTCAAACACTCGTATTCTGTCATTCTCACCACTTTTTGAAGCAGTTCTGGAAGTCCTCTTTGTGAATGTCTTGTTTCACTGTCATGGCTGCCTCTAGGTCCTGAATAGGTTTAAAACATTTACCTTTTACGGGCGTGTTAACTTTGGAGAAGAGCCAGAAGTTGTACAGTGACAGATCTGGTATAGACTCTGGATAAGGATGCACCATATTTTTAAGAGCTTGGCTTTCTACTGGCTGGCACTTGTCAGCAGTGTTCACTGAGTTTTTGATCACACCTCATAAAATTTCTTGCAAGAGAATTTCCACAACTGCTTCAGAAAGTGACAAAAATAGTGGCATTAGAGAGACTGAGGAAAGGGGCAGTATTTTGAGGAAGATGAATGGCCATGCGTCTTTTACCACAATGATTTTTTTAAGTTAAATATTCACTGTATATCAATCACACACTATGTCATATTTTGTTTGCCCAAATAGTATTCCATAAAATGTTTACATCACATTTTGTCTATTCATCTGGCAATGAACATTTGGGTTGCTTCTACATTTTAGTTTGTAACAATAATGCTGATATGTACATGGGTAATTATCTATTACATGCCCGTTTACATTTTTTGGATCTACACATAGTATTTTAACTACTGCATAGTTGATGAGTCTTTGTTATTTATGCTGTTTTCACAAAGCTACATTTTATATTTTTAGCAGCTTTCCAACACTCATTATTTTCCATTATTTTTAATTTTTATACTAATAGACATCTTAGGGTTATGAAGTGTTACCTCTTTTCTCCTTTTATTGGTTGGCAACAAATATGAGTTAGGAAAATTAAATCAAAACCGCATTTTTGGCAGTTACTCCATTCTTTATTGCCTCAAATTTTATATCAATGGAGACAATACAGTTAGAATTCTCAAAATATAAGTAGTGACTTATATGTGTAGATATTCTGTATTATGTTTCAGATTCCATTTTGTAGTAGTTAAGACAGAGAAAAATCCTGATACTGGGAGTTAAAATAGTAAATATTGTGTAGATTTGACTTTAAAGCTATTGTGCATTTTGAAAGTTGTTACCACAAACAAATGATAAATATTTGAGGGGATGGATACTCTTACTCTAATTTGAATATTATCATATATATGTGTGTATTGATACCACAGATACTGAACTTGCTCTTAGCCAAAAGCACACCAAGCAATGTATGTTTGTATTGAAACACTACATAGTATTCTGTAAATATGCACATTTTATGTGTCAACAACATTTCTGGGCATTTTGGAAATTATCTTTGAAAATACACAAATTTCTAACATAAGTTTCTTCTTCAATAGAGTTTCCTTTAAATAAAATGTAATTTAACAAGTATGAACCAGAAATATGTAGGTTTAAATAACTTTGGACACTAGGAAAACATTTGGTATATTTTATTTGAAAGGAGTTCCTTATGAGCCTGTCTGTTTCATGAGCAAATTAGTCAAAAGATGAATCACTACATTTTTCTTCTTTCTTGCCTCAGGCTTATTTTAAATGTCTCAGGTGGTCTAATGCAACTAGGTCATTACATGTTACTTAATAAGATTTTTATTTGTCTGGTCACCACTTGCACTGTTATTGATATATAATTTAGAAGTGCAGCCCAAGAATTATCTCCATTTGGGTCAAAGAACATGTTTACTTCTTTGTTTTTGTTCTATGTACAAAGGCAAAATTATCTTCATTTTATAATTGCAGTTTAAATTGCTGAATTTTTTACCATTGAGTAGTCAGTACTACATTTTCCTATTTTTTGTTTGTATTTTTAATCTTTGAAATGACAATTTTCAAAAATATATTTGTTTGAAATAGTTTACCCTAACATGTTTTTAAATAATTAAATTTCATTATTATTATTATTATTATTATTATTATTATTTTACTTTCATCTGTACATGTTTGCAGTGCATAATGATACTTTCAGTGTATTTTTTTTTTTTGGTGCTGAGAACTGAACTCATGGCTTCACGCTTTCCAGGCAAGTGCTGCACCACTGAGCTATATTCCTGTCCTAAAGATATATTCACTATAAGAAATTGGTACATGTACATGACACATTTCAATTTCCTTCTTTTTCTCTTTCCTCCACCTCCTTTTATTTTTCCAGCATTAAATTTATATATTTTATATGACCTTATAAATGTGTTTTATTATTAACTCATTGTGTCAATTAGTATGTAATGTCACATTATATTATGTACTTTCAGAAAAATGAGATTTAAGAGACTATGCTTTACTTAATCTTCATCTTCTCATTCTCTTATAAAGGAAAGGTGGCAAATGCCTGAGGAATTTTTTTCCCAACGATTTGTGTCTGAATTCCAGAAGATCAAGTTGCAGAAACTCTGACCTTAGAATCGGTGAGCTATACTTGAAATTATAACAAATAAAACTTACTACTAATTTTTTAAAACATCATTTATATGTATGGAATTACAAGTCATATTTAATGTCTTGCAAAAGTAGTATTGAGACAAAAAGGGCTTCCTCTGCTGGTTGTTGATGTTAATACATTCTCACTGTCGTCCACACATATCTTACTTATCTTTGCAGTTGGAAAAATCTCTTAAATATGCCAATACGTTTAAAAAAATCGGTATCTCTTGAATTTAACAAAATGAAATAAACCCAATTATGGCATTCTGAATAGTATACACCATTATATTTTCCTATGGTCAAGCATCTTCTGCCATTTAAATAATTTAACTCATACAAGAATTGTACTTATTTGTATGCATTTGTTCTTTCATCAGAAGGGAACTAAAGTGGTACCAGGAGTCCAATGTAAAGTATACACTGTAGCATTATCTGTGAGATGGTGAGGCAGATATGTATCAATTTGCAGAGTTTTCTGTTTTCTAAGCTTTGCCATTTCATTTCCACAAACCTTTCTATAGAATTCTTACCACAGGGACATAATCTTGAAACATATGGACACAGATGGTCCTGGAAATGTTGCTTCACAATGTGACTCCAGACCTCAGCAGCAGGCATCCCATATGTTTCCTCTAAAGGATGTAGGTCTTCCTGCTCTTCCATAACCTAGGGTAGTTTCCATGCTCTGATATCGTGGGCTGTGCTGGACCCCTTCCTCCACCTGTGGTGCGGCTTCATTAAGGAGAGCGATACTTCCTCAGATCACACATTTAATTTACATCAAAGCCCCATCACAGTTAAGAACCAAGTACACTGATCTTTGAAACAATTATTGTAAAATACCAGAAACAGTATTTATTCTACTTATGTTTTTAGCAACGTGATGATTTGACACTCAATGTATTATATAAATATCATGCAAGAGAAATAATACAGTCCACCATATCATATGGCAGTCCAGTGTGCTCAAATAGCCACATCCAGCAAGGAATCTTAATGTCATGAAAATCACTCATGTAATCTAAGGCCAAGACTCTGTTCCTCACTACCCTAATCATTATTGTAGTGGTAATAATCATTGGCAATTCAGAAAAAATCTAGGAGAAATAAAGGATTTTCCAAATGAAAACTATTCAAATGATCCAGTTCTATATTTTAAAAAGAGATAATATGCTATATATTTGTAATTTATCTCAAACCTTAAAATAATCACATTGGCTGATTTAAATTATATATGTGTACAAAATGCTAAGTTATGGAATTTCAATATTTAAAGAAATTCATTGACAATAATATCCAACAAAAAACTAAGAAGTCTTTATATTGAACTTTATCTTGCTAAATATTAAAAATCACTAACAGAATCTATTTTTATAAAATGGCTGCACATCATCATTTTTTTCAGATACATTTATTCACAAGAATGGACATTACTAAATCTGTGAGAAGCTGACTCTTTGTTGTAAGCATCTCCATTCTCACCAAACTAGACCAATGAGGGTTGGGTGTTTTTTTTTGGAGGGGGGGTGCAAGGTGTCTGGCAAGATGAAGCACATTCATAAATATGCTTATTCCAGAATGTGACAGAATTCTCTGCTTAAACAATCTAACACCAAATTTTCTAAAATATGTTAAAACACATTGCTTAATTTATACATTGATTAATAATGTATTGACTACTGAATTCTATTCTCCTAGATCCAAAAGTTCTTTGTAAATTAAGAACTTATGTTCTAAATTTATTCATTGAATGAGCCTAGTCATAATAAAGATGGATAGTTGGGCCTTGTTGTTTTAAATCTTTATATAATTGCTTTTATCAATTATCAATAGCACAACTCAGAATTATAAGCATTAGGTTTATAATCCTAACAGCACTGAAGTCAACATTTTAGGAATATTTTATCTCAAGCATTCACTTATTTCAAGTATATGAAAACCATAGGTATTTAGTGGATACATAGTCTTAAAAATTCTGCTTGTAAAGCTTGCTTAAAAGTAATTGTTGTAGCAATGTGATGAGTTGAAGCTCAAATACATAAATGTCATGTAAGAAAAATAATACAGTCTACTGTGTAATACGTGTTTATGAAGAACAGCAGTACAGAGTGCTCAAAGTAACCCCATCCAGAGAATTGGGAATCCTAATGTCATGAAAACAACTCATGTAATCTATGGTCAAGACAATAAATAATAACAAAAGACAACGGGATAGCCTACTACAGGCTACTAAATATTGTGGGAAAAATACAATAGTGAACAAATGAGAGTAATGAAGTAACTAAAAAAGTCTCTATGACATGGTGACATTAGATGAAAAATTTTAAAGAGGTGAACAAGGGTACCGTGTGGACATCTGGTGAAAAAGAATTCCAGGAATGGTAACTAGCAAGTGCAAATATCCTGAAGCAAGGTACTTAGAGAGCTGAAGAAACATTAAGAAAGTCAGAATTATTCATAGAGCCATGGAAGGGAAAGAATGCATAGGAAGTCAGATAGGTAATCATGTGCTGCAGACTGGAAGCCTGGACTAACACCAAGTAACTGAACTCCAGAATCATATTTATAGGCCATAAGTTTGAACAGGTTATTTAACACCTCTAGGCTTTAAATTATCACTAATTACACCCTCTCTCTTTTTTTTTTTTTTTTTTTTTGGTACTGGGGATTGAACTCCGGTCCTTGCACTTGCACAGCAGGCAGCGAAACCACTGAGCTAAATCCCCGGTCCTACACCCTCTCTTCCTGTGGCCTATTGGTTCTGGTATAGCACAGAGGCAAAGATAATTTGGCATATTTTGTTGGTTTATGAAACTCAGTATTCCACAAGGAGCAAAGTTTCATTTCTTGGTATAACTCAGAGTATGAAATTTTTAGAGTGAATCAGATTTTAGAAGCTTCAAGCCACCATGTAACTTCCCAAGTTTTCCTACAAATATAATAATCACTTATATTTAAAACTATTTGATCCCTCTCTTCTCACCTAGTGAGCCATTTCTAAGTGGCTTTCTATCCTTCCTGTCTCCATGTTCAGTCTCCTGCTTGTTTCGCAAGCCCCCCCACACAACTCTTGATACCACTGTGATCATTGACTCACATGTAGCTAGATCTTGTTTTACTTACCCTCTCAGCAGCATTAACAATACTAAAATTCCTTATTGAGACACTATGTTGTGAATTGGATTGTGTACCAGTAAAATTCAGCTGTTGAGGCCTTAGTCCTCGGTGTGGAAATATTTGTAGATAGGATCTTTAGATAGCAACAGGTGCTAGGTTAGATCATGAGTTGGGTCCTCGTGAGGGGATTAATGGCTTTATAATAAGAGACAGAAAGAGAGATCGCTTTCTTTGCAGCATGTGAGAATACTGTGGGAGGGAAGCCATTTCTGAGCCAGGAAGAGGGCCCTCACCACTCCTCAGACCCCACTCTTATCTCAAATTTGCATACTCTCAAACAGTTCAAAAACATGTTTGCTGTTTTGGTAATCAGTCTATGGTAGTTTGTTATGGCAGCCCAAGATGGCATAGTGTGCTCTTCCCTCATCTTCTAACCCATTAGAACTGTCCTTGATGTTCACCCTTGGCTCTCTCTGTTTTGCTGCATTTCAGGGTGCCTGATACTTCTGACCACTAATGAGCTGAATTTCCTCAAATCTCAAACACAAGAGCTGATTTCTTCTCGTTGTCTACTCCCCTACAAGTATAACTGCTTGTGGCTTCAGGTGGCATCTTACTGATAACACCTGTATCTCCAGTCCAGACTCTTCTCTGATATCCAGAGCCATATATCCAATTGCTTTCTTTGATTTCTATTTTTATGCCTTAAAATTATCTCAAAATGGACATGCTCATAAATGACACCATGGGCTTGCTGAATGGTGCACATAATTATTCTGGATAGAAGTTTAATCATCCTTAATATTTTCTATCTATTCAGCATTTAATTCATCATTAAATCCTCCTAACTTTACTTTCCATATATGTTTCAAATCTATTGCCTTTTCCTACCTTCATTGTCCACTCATTATTTCCATAGTTTGGGTACTGTCAAACTATTCTGCCCATCTTTCCCTCTATTCACCACATTACATTTCAGGTGACATGCTAATCATGGAGATGTAAACAGGTATTTTTCTATTTTAAAAGCAGTACTCATGGAATGCTTACAGGGTCCTGCATGGACTGGCATTGGTTACATCTCCTGCCTTACTATGTCTTTCTTTGCTCTCTGATTTCTAGCTGTATTAGTATTATTTCACTTCTTGGAGCATGTATCATTTCATCATAATGCCTTCTAAAATTTTGCTGTTTTGTGTTCTTTTCTTCTTTTTCCTCAAATTAACTGTTGTTAAATATCAGCTTCCTTATCATTTTCTAAATAGATCTCCATAACTAACTCAATTTCTGCTGTATTTGATTCTTTTTGATTCCAATTATTTCTTGATGTCACTAAATGAAATTGCTAATTTCTATTTATTATGTAGTCCTATGGCTATTTGATCAATATTTGTCTCATATAGTGGATGGTACACTTTATAAGTGTCAGGGGTATTTCTAGGTTTTTGTTTTGCTTGTTTAGCTTTTGATCAGTACTATACATTTAGAAAGAAAATCAGTGTCTGTGAGGATGAAGAATAAATATTATTTCAATAACTTTGTTCAAAACCCCAAAACAATGGTGGGGGATATAGTATTTGAGTATAAGTATTTATCAAACAACAACAGCAAAAACAAAACAAATCTCAGATTCTAAGAACTGATTAGGGCATTTGACTTTTTATGTCACAAGTAGCCTTGGTTATATATAACAGTGGGTAGTCTAAGCTTTTTTCAGCAGGAATAAAATCAAAAAATCAAAAGAAATATAGGGAAGTACTGATGTCTTTGAATTAACTAGAAAACACTAGGAGTTCTTTGGACATATATTCACTTCTGTTTTTACACATTTTCAGCTACAATGAGACAGCATGACTGAGTCTCAGATAATCTTTTTTTTCCCATAGATTCTTTTATTGGTACATTTTAGGTATATAATACATTTACATTTATCATTGGGTAGTAGTACTTTTGCATAATATATTTTGGTTCTTATTTTTTTCCCCATTTCCTGTCCTCCCTTCACCCCCTTCACCCCTCCCTATTTACAAAGGGTTTGCTTCCATTTTTTTCTTTTCTCATAATTTTTCCTTTCCCTTCTTTCCTTTCCCCTACCTCTCCGTTTCCCCTACCCCTTTGGACCTTTTCTTCCTATTTCCCATTATCAATTATTCATTTTAATCATTGTTTACACTTTCAGTTTCTCACACCAGAGAAACTATTTGGTATTTACATGTGTGTGCTATTTATTTCACTTAAGAGTATGTCCTCAATATGTATACATTTAGCTATAAATGTCTCTAGTTTCTCATTCTTTATGGCTAAGTAATACTTCATTTATTAAAAAAAAAACCACACACACATCTTCTTCATCCAGTTTCCAGTTGATGGGCACTTGGGCTGTTTCCAAGCTTTAGCTATTACAAACTGTGCCGCTATAAACATGGGTGCACATATATCGCTGTGGTATGATTCTTTTAATTCTTTTGGGAAGATACTCAGCAGGGGAATAGCTGAGTCAAATGGGACCTCTAGTCCTAGTTCTTTGAGGTATCTCTATACTGATTTCCACAGTGATTGCACCAGCCTGCACTCCCACCAACAATGGAGAAGGGAACCTTTCTCCCCACAATCTTGCCAGCATTTGTTATTGGTTGATTTCTTGACAGCAGCCATTCTTTCTGGGGTGAGGTGGAATCTCAGTGTTGTTTTCATCTGCACCTCTCGAATAAACCGTGATGTTGAACATTTTTTCAAATGTTTATTTGCTGTTTTTACTTCTGTGTCTGAGAAATGTCTGTTTATTTCAGATGCCCATTTTTGAGTTGGGTCTTTAAATTTGGGGGATCTGATTTTTTTTTAAGTTCTTTGTATATTCTAGATAGTAGTCCTTTGTCTAAGGTACAGTTGCTAAAAATTTCTTCCCACATTATAGGCTGTCTCTTAGCTCTGTTGGTGGTTTCTCTTGCTGTACAGAAGCTTATTAATAAGATGAGATCTCAGTTGCTGATTGTGCTTGTTCTCATATTACTGAGATTTTGTTCATAAAGTCTTTTCCTATGCCAATGTCTTCAAGAGTTCTACCTACCTCATCTTCCAGAAAGTTTAGTTTTTCTGTTTTAATATTTAGATCTTTAATCCACTTTGATCTTAGTTTATTGCATGGTGATAAGTATAGGTCTAGTTTTAATCTTTGGCAGGTTGAAATCCAGTTTTTCCAACAACACCATTTATTAAATAGGCTATCTTTCTTCCAGTGAAGATGGTTGATTCCTTTGTCAAAGATGAGGTGGCTGAATATGTCTGGAGTTGTTTCTGCATCTTGTAATCTATTCCACTGATCTTCAGGTCTGTTTCTTTGCCAGTACCATGCTGTTTTATCAGAGTAGCTTTGTAGTATAGTTTCAAGTTGGGGATTATGATACCCCCAGCCATGTCTCTATTGCCTAGAATTGCTTTTGCTATTCTAGATTTCTTCTTCTTCCAAATGAATTTTTGGATTGCTTTCTCTAATTCTGTGAAATATATTATTGGAATTTCAATCAATATTGCATTAAATCCATGTAGTAGTTTTGGAAGTATGGCCATTTTCACTATATTGATTCTTCCTACCCATAAACAAGGGATATCTTTGCATTTTCTTATATCCTCTTCAATCGCCTTCTTCAGAGTGCTGTAGTTTTCAGTGCAGAGGTCTTTTTCTTTGTTAGATTGATCCCTAGATATTTCATTGTTTTAGATGCTATTGTAAAAGGAATTATTTCCCAAATTTCTCTCTCAGTGGGTCTGCTATTTGAGTATAAGAAGGATTTTTTTTTTCTGAGTGTTGACCTTATATTCAGTTACCCTACTGAATCTGTCAATTAAGTCTAGAAGCCTTTTGGGAGAGTTATTTGTGTCTTCTATGTAAAGTATCATATCATCAACAAATAATGACAGTTTCACTTTTTCCTTTCCTATCTGTACTCCTTTTCTTTCTTTCTCTTGTCTAATTGATGTGGCTAATGTTTCCAGAACTATATTGAACAGGAGTGGTGATAGTGGGCATCCTTGTCTTATTCCTGATTTTAGTGTGAAAGTTTTGTTTTTGACCATTTAGTATGATGTTGGCTTTTGGTTTTTCATAGATAGATAGCCTTAATCAGGTTGAGATAAAGAGTTTCTATTCCATTTTTCTGTAGGGTTTTTATCATAAATAGATGTTGGATTTTGTTGAATGCTTTATCTGCATCTATTGAGATGATCATATGGTTTTTGTCCTTGATTCTGTTAATATAGTGTATTACACTTATTGATTTATGGGTGTTGAACCATCCTTGCATCCCTGGGATAAATCTGACTTGGTCAGGGTGTATGATCTTCTTGATGACCCTCTGCATTCTGTTTGCCAGTATGTTGTTGAGGATTTTTCCATCTATTTTCATTAGGGAGATTGGCCTGTAATTCTCTTTTTTGGTTGGGTTTTTTCCTAGTTTTGGAATCAAAGTAACACTTGCTTCCAGGAATGAATTTGGAAGCATTGGTTTCCTTTCAGTTTCATGGAAGAGTTTAGAGTAATGGCAAAAGTGCTTCTCTAAATGTCTTGTAGAATTCAGCAGTGAAGCATCAGAACCTGGACTTTTTTTTGTTGGCAAATTTTTAATTGTGTTTTCAATTTCACTGAATATAATTGGAGTGTTTAGAATTTCTGTATCTTCTTCATTTAACTTTGGCAATTTGTAACTATCTAGGAATCTGTCCATTTCTCCTGTGTTTTCTATTTTATTAGAGTACAGGTTCTCAAAGTAGGTATTGATGATCTTCTGGATTTCTGCTGAGTCTGTTGTGACTTCACCTTTTTCATTCTTAATTGCATGAATTTGAGCCTTTTCTTTTTTTGATAAGGTTGGCTAATGGTTTATCAATTTTATTTACACTTTCAAAAAATCAACTCTTCTATTCATTGATTTTTTTGTATCATTCTCTTATGTTCCATTGCATCAATTTTTGCTCTGATCTTTATAATTTCCTCTCTATTATGAGCTTTGGGTTTGTTATGCTCTTCTTTTTCTAGGAGCTTGAGGTTCAGGATTAGGTTATTTATTTGAGTTCTCTCTGTTTTCCTAATATGGGCATTCACTTCTTTGAATTTCATTGTGTCCCATAGATTCTTATATGCTGTACTAGCATTATCATTTACTTGGAGACACTAATTTCTTCTTTAATTTCTTCTGTGACCCATTGGTCGTTCAGGAGAGTGTTATTCAATTTCCATGTGTTCGTGGGGATTTTGTGGTTTCTTATGCTATCTTATTATGCTCCAATTTTATTGTACTATGGTCTGATGATATATAGGGAGTAACTTCAATTCTTTTGCATTTACTTAAACATGCCCTATGAGCTAGAATGTGGTCTATTTTGGAGAATGTGCCTTGTGCAGTCAAAAAGAATGTATATTCTGGTTTTGTGAGGTGGAACACTTTGTAGATATCTATTGAGTCCATTTTTTCAAAAGCTTGGTTCAGTTATAGAATTTTGTTCTTGATTTTTTGTCTAGATGATCTGTCTATTTGTGACAGTGGGGTATTGAGGTCCCCCACTACAATTATATTAGTGTCTATTTGGTTTTTCATGTCCATTAATGTTCATTTTGTATAGCTGGAGGCATTTGTATTTGGTGCATATATATTTATGATTGTCATCTCTTCCTCTTGGATTGTTCCCTTCAGAAGGATATACTGTCCCTCTTTGTCTCTCTTAATTAGATTTGGTTTGAAATCTATTTTGTCTGAAAATAAGATTGCTACCCCTGCTTTTTTCTGGAGAACTGTTTTCCATCCTTTTCTTTTCATTCCATGAATGTCTTTTTGAATTAGGTATGTTTCTTGTATGTTGTTGGATATTGCTTCTCAATCCATTGTGGCAGTCTGTTTCTTTTGATTTGTGGATTAAGGCCATTAACATTGATGGTTAGTATTGATAGATATTGACTCATCCTTGTCATGGTGTTTTACTGTTGTTGGCTCTTTTCTTTTTTCTTTTCCCCCCTTTCCCTTTAGTTTCTTGCCTTGCCTGGTGGCTTCCCTCTGTTGGGCCTCATGGGGCTGTGAAATTCATTGTCATTTTCTAGGATATTGTTTAGAATTGTTTGGAGTGCTGGCTTGGTGTTAATGAAATTTCTCAGGTGTTCTTTGTTGTGGAAGTATCTAATTTCCCCATCAATTTTGAAAGATAATTTTTCAGGGTGCAACAGTCTAGGTTGGAAGTTATTTTCTTTTAGGGCTTGAAATACTTCACTCCAGGCTCTCCTTGAGTTGAGGGTTTGTGTTGAGAAGTCTGCCATGATTCAGATGGGCTTTCCTTTGTATGTGATTTATTTCTTTTCTCTAACTGCTTGTAAGATTTTGTTCTTCTGTTGGGTTTCTGGGATCTTGACTACTATATATATCTAGGTGTAGCCTTTTTTGATCGTGGCTAGTTGGAGTTATATATGCCTCACTTATCCATATGTCCAATTCTCTACCTCTAAGAAGTTTTTGACTATTACTTCTGTGAACAGTGTTTTTTAATGTCATTTGTACTTTCTCCTGCTTTTTCGTGGACTCCTATCAGTCTTATGCTATTCTTCTTTGCATCATCTAGCAGCTGCAGGATTGATTTCTTTTGGTCCCTTACTATTTTTAAGAAATCCCTGTTTTCATTGTCACTAACCACAATCTGGTCTTCTATATCTGATATTTTATCTTCACATTTGCTTAATCTGCCATGAATACTTTCAATGGAGTTTTTAATCTCCTGGATATCTGTTTGAATCTGTTTCATGGATTCCATTTCTTTCCTATGTTGGATGATCATGGTTTCCCTTTCTTTTTTATGCTGGGCATAAACACAGTTCTGAGCTCATCCATTTTTTTTCTTATCTGTTTCTGTTCTAGAGCCTCTAACCATGTCTTTCACTCTGCTCACCATCTCTGTAGTTATATGGGAAATTATTTCTGTTTTGAATTTTTTTAGAGCCTCATTCATCTGTTTTGTTACTTCCTGTGCTATCAGTTCAGGTTGTCCAGGTGGTTGATTGCCATATTTTTCCACCCTGTTTCCCCCAGAATTTGCCTTTGGTGAGCTGGAAGTCTGTGTTTGTGTCCTGCAGAGGTGCCTTCACATTTGTAATTCTATTGTTGGTGCTATTTTTTTGCTTCAATTCCTGGGCTGATGGTCCAATATTTCTTATTTTGAGTATCTTTATTACTGGTGTTTAGAGCCCCTATTAAGTGATTGCTTCTCAGAGATATCTTCCAGGTGTAGCTGGACTTTTTAGGCTTTGAGTCTCTAAAGACTCTTAGACAATCTTGTTTTCAGTATACCAGGGGGGACAACTGATTAGATCAATCACAACACCTTAGCCCAATTGACACAATCAGCATCAAACACAGCTTAGAAAATGACAATTTGTGGTAGCAGTTAATCTGTCATCTGTAACCGAGTGAGCTGGATCAAAATCTAGGGCCAGCCCAAAATATGTTTGTGATAAGTAGTCCCTTCAATATGGCAAATTTGCCCTTCGGCATAAAGATTTGGCAGGGGTTGGGGAGGGAAGGGTAGAGAGATAGAGGGATAGGGAAAGGTTAGAGGTGAGGCTAGAGGACCCAGGAAGATCATGCAAACTGTGGGGATCTGTTGAAGACAGGAGGAGAAGACAGAGCAAAAGAACACAGACAAGTATAGAACAAACTGAAAACAATAGGGAAGCCAGAAATTGTATTCACCTTCCTATAAAAGTGATAGTAGCGAGGACAGCGAGAAATTCAGAATGGGACAGGAACAGGGACTAAGAGGGAGAGAAATACAGAGCCAGAAGGGATAGAGAGAAAGAGAAAAGAAAAAAAAAGAAAAAAAATTAACACACACAAATACACACACACACACACACATATAAAACAAGACAAACGAAGAAAGGTCTCCCTCAGGATATGTCTCTGCTGTCCTGGTAGGCAATGTGGGCAGCAGTGTGTGGGTCCAAGTCAATTAGTCTCAGCAAGCCAGCTGTAGTCTACTGAGATTCAGACTGATTTCTGCCTTCGAAGTCCAAGCAAGGTTTAATCCTGCAAGATCCAGCTGTCCTCACCCCTATGTGAATCCAGGTTTCTATGGGAGATGCTGATCGCACCAATTTACCAACCACGATGGTCCAGTGTGCTTTTATTGAAGAGGTTTTCTTCTCTTTTCCAGTGGGCTTCAATTTTCATTGAGGAGCCCTCTCTATTGCTCACTTCTGCTCTGTCTTCTGGGGCTTATAACCATGGCCTTTATGTTCCCCCTGGCACCTCTGCTATGGGGATTCAGTTGCTGCGCGGATTCAGGTGCTGCGCAGATTCAGGTGCTGCGTGGATTCAGTTGCTGCTGGCAGCGTCCGCACTGCATGATCTCTGGTGGTTGGCCCAGGCTGCTGGCGTCTGTGAGACCTGGTGGTCTCTCCTCAGATAATCTTTAATATTACTCTTTGGATTCATTATCGTTTATATGTTATTTTTCAGCAAAGGCCTATCGTTATTTAGCCACAGTTACTATCAGCATCACTTTATTTCAAAATGTTCTTTAATTTCCTGAAGAGCTGAGTTAATGTCTGAGTTGTAGTGACATTTTTGGTTGAATTAATTGAAGTTAATGAAACTAACTATATTCACATTCCCATATTAAAGCAAGACCTCCATAAAAGAAGATAATATATCTTAGGTTCTGAAACTATAAACAATAGCATATGTTAAATATTTTCTTAATATTTTTGAGATCTGACTACTACTTTATGAATTCTATTGTATTTTTAAAGTAAGTGGAATTATCATTCCATTAATGAATGTAAATGCACAGAAGATACATTAGATATTTTCAATTTAAGTGTAATTTAAGAAACTGATTCATTCCTCTTTCTGGTACATGTGCTCTTCATAACTGCAATCCTTTAACCTTTGGAAATTTTTAGAAATCCTTTTATGCAATTTGTTTCACAGAAAATTACCTAGTAGAATACTCTCCTTATCTATGATTCCTGATGAATCTAAAACAACTATCAGAACTAAGTTAAATATAAATATTTAACAGAAAATATCATATGATCCATAAATGAAGTAATAAGTATGAAGATTGTACATAGACATTGTTATGGCTTTGATTTGAAATGTGGTCCAAAAGTCATGCCCCAAATATTTGTTTGTTGATGAGTTTTAGGGAAGTGTTTGGAACAAGAAGGCCATAACATCACCAATGGATTAATTCATTGATGAAATCAAAATTTGACAGCATTATTGGGAACTAATGGAAAGAGGGGGAAGGACCTAGCTGAAGGGAGCAGATCATGGAGACATGACCTTGGGATCCAAATCTGGTTCCTGGCCTCTTCCTTTCTTTACTTCAATTTCCTGTCTGGCATCAGGTGAGCAAATTTCCCCCATAGGTCACACCTTTTAGCTTTGAGGTTTCTGCCTCACCACAGACCTGTGGAGTGGAGCTAGCTGACTATGGACTTAAACCTCTGAAATCCTGGGTCAAAAGAAACCTTTTTTTGTTTTAGGTTAGCTTTGTTAGGTCTTTTGTCACAAGTGATAGAAATCTGACTAGCACAGACATCAAAATTATGGAAAATTTCATTATTACCCCTTGATAGTCTCTTGCATAGAAGCCAGGGAAATACTTTCAAAGTCTCTGGTTTATGTCCCTCGTCTGCTCAAGCCCTTATGGCTTCCAATCTGCCAGCATAATGTCCAATACCACAATCAATAAAACCTTACCTCTCCTGGTTCCACTTCTTATAGAATCCCAATAGCCACTGTGTTATACACCTGGCTCACTGACACCTAGCTGTATCCTTTTTTGCTACAGTGCAAAATACCAAACTAGGAATTTCTATAGAGAATTTTCACTTGCTGCTCTCTCTAATAGGAGTTCCCTTTCTTCAGACCATGTACAGATCTCATTCCCTCACTTCATTCAATTGTTTCAAACATCAGCTCAAGTGTTCTCTTTCTGTCTTTTTAAAATCGTCATCCTTAGTCCTTACCCTACAGCTCTCCATTTCCTTATAGTCTCATTTCTCTTCTTAGAACCTACAACATTTTCAAGTCCTATCATATATTTATTTGTTGCTTGCCAATCTCCCCAATGAAAATAATGGCTCCAAAAGGACAGATACATCTCCTTTTTCTTGAAAATAGTCTCAGAATGTAGAAGAGTCAGATCTTGGCAAGTTATGGAACTCAATGAATATTTATCAAAGGAATAAATTAATGAAAAGGCATCACCTCTTGTCAATTCCTACTGAAGATGTCTTACGATTCTTGCTTGTTTGTCACCTTCTATAATTTATATCTAGTGCTTTCCCTGAGTAAATATGACTCATAGTAGTTTTATGTTTTAATTACTTGAAAAAGAACAAACTACATATAATGTTTTTTCAAGTTGAATTAATCATCTTCCATCTCATTCCCATGAGATACAAGTGGGTCTAAGGGAAGTTCCATGGAGGATTTTGAATACTATTTCATCCTCTTAAATCAGAAACTATTTCTACTACATTTTAGCCATCAAATTAAGTAAGATTAAATTAAAATATAATTATACTTTAACATGAAAAATGCAAAAACATTTTAATAAGGAAATTGAATTTTCTTACTAAGATAGACTGTAATAGTTTAATCTTACATATTTCCCATAGGAATAGTTCCCTTTTCACTAGATACTTATACTATCACATATAATAGTCATAGCAACAGAAAATTAATTGCAGCCAAGATAAGTGGGAATGGTAGATAGATAAATAGTAAAGAGTTACTAAGGAAAAATGTTTCGTTATAATTTATTGAAATCTTCCCACGGTAACAAAAACATTTAGAGGGGGCATCATCAACTTTTTGTCTCATAGCAGCTAGGATATGCAATAATCTTTATTAGTGCATGTTTGCTGCCCATATTGTTTACATTCGTGTGTGAAATTGGTACACATACAGAACACATCTTCATTCTGTTTTCATCCTTTTCCCTTTCTTCCCTCCCACTCCCTCCATTGTTGATCCCCTTTCCACTGGAGAAAGCCCTAGGTCTCTATTTCCTGTTTTCTCCTAACTATAAATAAAGAGCAATATAAAGTAAATTTTGAAAGAGAAAACAGGGGAGTTAAGCAGTAAGCAGTAAAAATATTATTGACTCAAGTGCTGGCAATAATAGTACTTCTAATGCCATATGTTGAGTGATTGTTGTAAAACGACAATCCTGCTGTTTATTTGCCTTAAATTTTCCATTAAAAAATGTGTTACTCAGCTTTCTGTTATTGCAATAAAATACCTGAAACAAATACTTAAAAAGAGAAAAGTTTTATTTTAACTCACAGTTTTGGAGATTATTGTCCGTTGGCCCCATTGTTTCCAGGCCTGTGGCAGGGCCTGTGGGAGGGAGCATGCGGTGGGACAAGATGCTCACCTCCAGGCAGCAGGGAAGCAGCCTCAATCAGTCTATCAGTCAGTGGAGAGAGCGAGAGTGGAAGAGGTTAGCCTTTTGCAATCCTGTTTGAGAGCACTGAGTTCAATTCTCCCACTAGGATTCGTCTTTTAAAGATTCCCACCACTTCCCAGTAGTGTGAAGCTGAGAACCAACCCTTTAAACCTTGGCCTTTGTGGAACATTCCAAATCCAAACTATAACATAGAATAGAAACCAGAATTCTTACAATGGTACCGAAGGCCTTACGTGGGTTGGCCCCTCTTCCCTCTCAAGCTTCCCTCTGACTTTATCTCCTACACCAATTCCAAGTTCAGTCCCCTCCACAGTGGGAATATTCTTCTGTCTTTGTACACAGGGCCCAGTCTCTGTATACAGGGCTTTAGCTTGCTTTTCAGTGTTACTGAAACACCCCTCCCTGACAGCTTTGTTCAGTCATTTTCTCCACTGTTCTCACTTTTTAAAATTATTCTCCTCCTGTAGAAGAGCTCTTGGATGTACCCACAGCTTGACCTGTTTCTGTTGTATTTCTCACCATAGAAAACACTAAAGGTATAATGATAATGTGAAATAGGAAGAAAAAGTCCAAAGTGGCAAAGGGGAAGGGGAATTGGGAATGGTAGGGGAAAGGAAAGAAGGGAATGGAATTAATATGAGAAAATGAAGAAATGGAAACAAAGTCTTGGTAAATAGGGAGGGGTGGAGTGGTTGAAGGGAGGACAGGGGAATGGGGAAAAAATAAGACCAAGATAGATTACATAAAAGTACAAATATCCAATGATGAATGTCATTGTATTGTATACCTAAAATGTACCAATAAAATTAACAATAATTTTAAAAGTACACTAATTATTTTTACTTAGTTATTTTGGAGATTCTTTGTATTCTCTATTAAACTGTGAGTTTTGTGAGGGATTATTGTCTGGTCTAGTTATTAATATATTCTTAGCACCTATAAATGTGCCATATTCATAATATCCCACTTATTGGATTAATGGACAACTAAATGAACTAACAATTATTGAGTGTTTACAATGTACCAGGAACCATTTTAAAAGCATTTTATTATTGTCAAATTAATTGAATTTTGTTAATTTCTATCACTAATTTTCATTTATTTCTTTAACCAACAAATATACTGCTCTTAATGATTCAATACTTTCAGTGGTTACTGAATGCTACTATGGTATGGTCTGGGAATACATTAACAACTAGTTTAAGAGAAAGACACAGCAGTCAACATTTTAAAAAAAGTAATATCAAGAAGGTGCTTGTAGGGAGGTCTGTCCAGGGATCCAACAAAGCACAGTAGAACAGCCTTATCTTAGACATAATGTCAGAAAAAGCCTTCTAGAAGAGATGATCATTTGTCTTTCTTTAAAAGATGATTTTAAAACCCACAACTTCTTTATCCAGTTTCCAGCTGATGGGCACTTGGGCTGTTTCCAAGCTTGAGTTATTACAAACTGTGCCACTATGAACATGGGTGTGCATATATCATTGTGGTGTATGATTCTTTTAATTCTTTGGGGAAGATACCCAGCAGGGGAATAGGTGGGTCAAATGGGACTAGTTCTTTGAGGTATCTCCATACTGATGTGGGTTTTTTAATAAAATAGAGTACTACTCAGCCATAAAGCATGAGAAATTAGAGACATTTATAGCTAAATGGATGCATATTGAGGCCATACTTTTAAGTGAAATAAATAGGACACACATGTGTAAATACCAAATAGTTTCTCTGGTGTGAGAAACTGAAAGTGTAAATAAGGTTTAAAATGATTAAAATGAATAAGTGATAATTTGAAATAGGAAGAAAAGGCCCAAAGGGGTAGAGGAAGTGGGAGGGGAAGGGGAAAGGAAAGAAGTGAAAGGAAAAATTATGAGAAAAGGAAAAAATGGAAACACAGTTTGTAAACAGGGAAGGGAGCACAGGGAATGGGGAAAAAATAAGAACCAAGATACATCATGTACAGGTACAAGCACCCAATGATAAATGTGAACGTATTGTATACCTAAAATGTACCAATAGAAGAATTTAAGAAAAAAAAAAGCCTAGAAAAGATAAAATTATATCAACAGAAATTCTAGAAAACTGTAGTTGCCTGGGGCTAGGAGTTGAGGTAAAGGATTAACTATAAAAGGATAAGGGAGAAGGCCAGGTACCTTTGTTCCGTATCTTGATTACTGTAGAGATTACATAACTGCTTGCGATTACCAAAATTAATCAAATTTATACACTTAAACACCTGAATTTTATTGTACTATGCCTCAATAAAGCTAGAAATAAAAAAAATGATTAGAATTAAACTGCAACAAAGTGAGCATTCCACTAAGAACACATAGTGTGTGGGTTAATGTAAAACAGTATATATGGAGGAGACATGGAGGGAATTTTAAGCTAGAAATGACATAATCACAACATCACATTTTAGAAATTTCAGTTCAGGTTTTATCAAATATTTTACAAGTAAGGGATGAGACAGAAGGTCTAGAAGGTAGTAGTGTGCTATGGTATTTTTCCAATAAAGATCAGTGCATGAATAATGAAGAAGTAGTATGTAGTACTAGAATGAGCAAGGTAGGGCAAGGTAAAGTGTTACAGAAGTTTTTACTAAATTATTTTACTAAATTATAGTTACCATTTATATATATATATATATTTATATATATATATATATATATATATAGTGCATGTGTGTACATGTATTCTTAAGACACAAATCATGACAAGAAACCAATGCCCAGTGGCCTATGTTTCTTTGTATCCACTGTCTTTTTGAAAAATTCTGCCTAATTGATAATCAGTGCAATTATATAGGAGCAGAACAATTTGACCTTTAATTATTACTTTTGTCTAATTCTTTAAGATAAAATAAGCATTATTTTTCACTTCAGCTTTATTCACATTTATTATAACATGCATGAGAGCACAGGTTTTATGTCCCAAATGTTAGGAACATAGAATTCAATTAAAAAGTAATTCAATAAAATATCAGAATAAATATAAAAGCATAATTATTGTTTTGTCAATAACGCATAACTTGAACTTAAATTTTTGTGGAAAAGTACAATAATGATAGAGAAAACTGACAGGTCGGTTATCTTTTAAATACAATCTCTCTAGCCCTTATTTAATAAAAGCTTTTCTGTTGGTTCATCTAAATGTTGCCCTTTGATGAGCTTTAGACTTTATCAGTTTAAAGAGTTCAACCCTCGGATTAATGGACAGACTGTGAACCAGATGTCTGTTGCCAGGGTTGAAAACCAATTAAAATGGAGGCCATGAAGGTGAAAGGAGAGAAAGGGTCAACTAAAGCCAGTCTGAGCAGGGCAGCAGCTGGTAGAAATCAGAGATTTTGTGCTACATTGGCAAATCTGTTAAGGAAGCTATTCCATAGAACCTTTTATCAAATGCTTTGAAACTCTTGAACCACATGGGATTTAGGGAGATATTCTCTGCAAATATTTCAATAAGTGTTTGCCCTGAGAGTTGTTTCCAAAAAGTAAAACACAGTTCTGAAAAAAATCCATTAGGATCTGTGTATTAGTACAGTTATCAAAATCTGAATAACACATTTTAAACCATTTCTATCCACTTTTCTGCCTCCTTGTATTCGTATATGAATAAGCAACTTATTTACCTCCACTAAATCAACAAACTGATGCATAACTGTCTAACTCCTTCCTATTTTTTCATCCTTCCCACCTGTCATGCCATTCGGAACCTACTCCTGACTAATCATTCTAAATCATGTTTCTAATATGTCAATATTTTGAAAAATCTATGAGCAGGGTTTACTGAGCCAATGGGTTTTCTAAATAAATTCAAAATTGGTTTCTCCTAAAAGCATGAATTTATATGGTCTTACCTACTCTTTCTCACATTCATATGTTCATTCCCCACATATTTGGTGAGGCACTTACCTAGGCTCTAAAAATAGTTTATGCAAATAAATTCTCCCACCTTCCCAGGTTTAATATTTTGTTGGTGGAGTAAAAAATAAACAAAAGGAAAATATAAACATAAACACAGGCTCAAAATTACTCTAGAAGAAAAATAACAGTATAAAAATGAATAGGAATTGGTATGGTATCGTGTATGAAGGTTTCTTCTTTTTAAATGATACTTAGAAAAAAGTTTCACCAAAGGGTAATTGAGCAGTGGCTTTGAGAAGGTGAGGAATCCGTCTCAGACTTGAATGGACTGTTGGTAATAATTTGAAGGAAAGGATAGTATACAGGTAGAACAATGTCCTGGGAGTCTGGAGATTTTTCTTCAGATAGTTTTTAATTTTTCAGCAAAATATTAATGGAATCTTAGGCAGAAATGAGGGTGGGCAAGAGACATGACATTTGAGAAGAGAATAAAGTGTGAAAGAATTACCTGGAGGATGAGACATTAACAAACCAGGCAAATGCAGGGTTAAAGCGACATTGGATCAGGGTAGTAGAGAATGAGGATGTGAGGTGGAAAGTCAGGAGATACAGAGTAAAGAGTAAAATTGAGTTTCCTGAGGGGTCGGGTTATGGCTGCCAACAAAATTTATAGTAATACAGTGAGTATAATTTTTTGAAATACAATGAACAATACAGACATTGCTGAAGTCGAGATCCAAGTATTGGGATGCAACATATTAGAAACTGCACCTATATAATTATTGAAAACTTACCAAGATTTATGATAGAGTAATTGAAGAGAATCAATTAGAAAGCAGATTCTGGATGGAAGAGAAAAATGAACCACAAATGTACAAGAAGGAACTCTAGTGAGTAGGAAAATCTGATAGTCTGAGCTTGGAAAAGTGGTTAGAATTTGGAGGAATAGAAAGACATGAAGTGTGCCTTCAACATTTCCAGGTCTTGTAGGATATGGGACCTAGAAAAAAGTGAAAGGGAGGACATTATACACAGACACGAATATGAGCAGGTGAGGATCATCAGGAGCATCTCCAGAGCTCTCAACTGTGGCAACAACAACAATCCATATTTCATTTCAGACCCAGTACTTTCCAGTGCTCCATGCTGAGTGTAAAGGGTAAAATTTGGGATCTTACAACCTCTTCTTCCATGACAGCATTGAGGAAATGGAGTCCAGAAAAGAACAATCTTAAAAATGGCACCAAGGCTTGGGGGCCAGGGATGGGGGACACTATTAGGACAAGTGCTATCCACACACAGCACCTGTTTCCCTGAAAATAAGACCTAATCAGAAAATAGTGCTGGTGGTTACCATGGTGATGCCCAGTGTCATGCAGAAGATTATACCCAACTATTCTCTTGCTAAGTGGCTACTCTGTACAGGCACCTATGGCTAGGTATTCCTACCTTTCAAAGCTGATTATTTTTCAATTAGGTCTTATTTTCAAGGAAAAGGGGCATTTCTTTCATCTTCTAATTCTCTGTTTCCATTGTTTTACTTTTTTTTTCTTTTGTTACTGATAATTAAACCCACAACCCTCGTATTGAGCTACTTCCTTTCCTCTACCCTTTTGATAATTTTATATTTTGAGACAAGGTCTTGATAAGTCTCTCAGTTGCTCAGTCTGACCTTGGATTTGTTGATCCTGCCTGCTACAATGCTAAGAATACAGGATTCTGCCATCACATTTGTTTCCTCTTCCTTATTTAACTTATATTATTCCCTGTCTCTAAAGAAAATATTGTCTGACATGGTTATCCTTCTAAAAATCATTGAGAAATGTGGTTTTACAGGAAGGGGAAGTGTATAGAAGAGTTGGGAATGCCAGTGAAGTTACAGGTTTCCCTTAAGAAATTCAGTTCTCTTATCCTACCAGTAATTAATTACAACTTTGATGAGCACCTCAGCAAATGCGCCAAATAGAACAGAGATGAGCTTTATCAGTCAGCAAGTGATACACACTATTG
Source organism: Heterocephalus glaber (assembly GCF_053883595.1). NCBI lineage: Eukaryota > Metazoa > Chordata > Mammalia > Rodentia > Bathyergidae > Heterocephalus > Heterocephalus glaber. The sequence goes on from NW_028258372.1 coordinate 25,202,453, forward strand.
CCTGTTGTTCTCAGAATTCCTTTTCACCCAGTATCTTTATATTTTCCTCACTGTACAGTTGCCACCTTTACCACAGCAGAGCTTGTTGACCTCAGATGGCAATCAGAATGGATTTTACCAGGTGCCACTGCATGTAGGGTTTTATTTATATCAGTGAGCTCTGAGGCCAGGGATACACATCTGCTTTCTAAACTGTACCAGCACACCCAATACAGTACCTGTGATAAATATTTTGAATGTATGTTATAAAGTTTGATTTTTAAAATGTTGGTTAAAGTGTTAGATAATAACTCAAGAGCAAAATAGGCAAATAAAAGATGAACTTGGAGATTTTCCAGACCATATTAGAAAAAAACAAAAACAGGGGGCCAGAGATTTGGTTCAGTGGTGCTGCCACCTGCCTCACAAGCTCAAGGTCCTGAGTTGGATCCCTGGCACCAACATTGCAAAAAACATTAAAAGGTAAATCAGAAAACAAGAGAAGCCAAAGAGAAAATTCTGACAGTGAAAATAAAAATAAATGAATAAAAGAACCAGGCAAAGACTTAATTATTTATATTGAAAAGCTAGTCAAATAATAAGTGGGAAAATAATGTAAAAGATGCTGATTTGAATTCTGGAAAATTTCTAAGCTCCGAAGACAAAGTTCATCATGAGTCTATAAAGAAAAACAATGATAGGTCTTATGGTATAGAAATCAAATAAGAATCAGATTTCTCATTAGTAAAAGGAATTCTTAGGAATTCATTAAAACTCTTTTAGAATTCTAAACCTACAATCCTTTTCTCTTCTTTTCTGTTCCTTTCTTTTCTTTTCTTTTCTTTTTGTGATTATTTTTGAGACTGGGTCTCACTGTACAATTCACGCTGGCCTTGAACTCACTTCATAGCTCAAGCTGGCCTCAAACTCACAGTGGTCTTCCTGCCTCAGCCTCCTGAATGCTAAGATTACAGGTGTGTGCCACCACACTTGGCTAAACCTGCAATCCTCTATATACCCAATTATGTTAAATGCCTGCAAATAATATGAATTTCTGTACTTGTAAAACTAAACCCTTTCTTAAATAAACAAGAAACTTGTTTGAAAAACATTTAAGAATAAAAACGAAAAGGGTCAATTATATAAAACAATGGAATTTACAGAGAAAAAGTCTGACACAATCTCATTTTGATACAAGTATTATGGGCTAAGGAAGCAGTATTCCCAGAACAAAATGAGAAGCCAAAGAACTGAATGAAAAATATCTTAGGAAGAAAATAAGTACTGTAACAGAAATTGTATGATTAAGCAAAATTATTTGACAGAGCTACTTGTAGAAATGATACATATAGAGATTTTCTATCTTGATTAGAAAAACATGAAGAAATAAAAGGCAAAGAATATTTCCAGGCCAATCATGAACACATAAATTAGAATGCTCCACAAATATATGGAAATATTTTCAAACTATTAGTTTATTATTATTATTTATTAGTTTAATAAATAATAATAAAATACTGCTTTGTCCTAGCTGAGATAAGAGAAAAGGGTTTCCTGGGAGTTGGATGTCTCAAAATTTTCATTTGAAAATGTCTTTAAAAACACTTAAAAGTCATATGCTTTTTAAATATTGATAATGTATTTATAAGAATATAAATTATAAAACTGTCAACAGGAATATGTATTGACAACATAAGGAAGAGCTGAATAAGAGACTACACTCACAGTGTTACAGAATCATTAAAAATGATGAAATGGGGCTGTGCACATCAACAGACTTCGGAAGATTATATTAAATATTGTTGAGCTAGAAATGTAATATCCAAAAAGTACTCGCAATTTATTCTTCGATGTGTAATGTATACATATATATACATAAAGTGTACATCTTTTATATATGATCAATAAGTTTATGTAATATCTTATACTTGTTTTTGCATTTGTTAACAATGAAAAACTATTGGAAGATAAGTACCATTTTGTTACTCTTAATGAAAAACTGATTTAATAAATTCAGGCAAGGGAGGAGATGCGGGCCATACACGCGCTGCGCTCCCACCTGGTTTGCCACCCATTGGCTCATGGTGGACGCCCTGAAACAAGTGGTCAACTATGGCCCGGTCCCACCAACCTGCCATGCTCAGCATTACTGGAGTTGCACAAAGTTAGTTATTAGACTACAAAGGAGTTGGCATTAGTGTTCTTGAAATGATTCACAGGTCATCGGATTTTGGCAAGATTGTTGGCAGCACAGAGAATCTGGAGCGAGAATTATTAGCTGTGCCAGACAACTACGAGGTGATTTTTGTGCAAGGAGGTGGGTGTGGCCAGTTCAGTGCTGTCCCCTTGAACCTGATTGGCCTGAAAGCTGGAGGGTGTGCTCTGTGGTAACAGGAACGTGGTCAGCTAAGGCTGCAGAAGAAGCTAAGAAGTTTGGGACTGTGAATATCATCCACCCTAAACTTGGGAGTTATACCAAAATTCCAGACCCCAGCACCTGGACCCTCAATCCTGGTGCCCCCTATGTGTATTTCCATGCAAATGAGTCCATTCACGGTGCGGAGTTTGGTTTCATCCCTGATGTCAAGGGAATGGTCCTCGTCTGTGATATGTCCTCCAACTTCCTGTCCAGGCCAGCGAATGTTTCCAAGTTTGATGTCATTTTTGCCAGTGCTCGGAAGAATGTTGGGTATGCTGGGGTCACCGTGGTGATGGTCCGCAATGACCTGCTGGGGTTTGTCCTCAGATAGTGCCCCTCAGATAGTGCCCCTCAGTCCTGTAGGACACAGTGCAGGCTGGAGCAGCTCACTGTACAGTACACCTCAGTGTTTCAGCATCTATATCATGGGCCTGGTCTTGGAGGGGATTAAGAGCAATGGAAGAGTAGCAAACATGGAGAAAATTATCTCTGTCAAATCTAAGATGATTTATGACACTATTGGTAAGTCTCAAGGATTCTATGTATGTCCAGTGGAACCCTAGAATACAAGCAAGATGAATGTTCCATTCTGCATTGGCAGTGCCAAGAGAGATGATGTGGGGACAAAAAATCCCTCGATAAAGCACTTGAACTCAATATGATCTCCTTGAAAGGGCATAGGTCTGTGGATGGCATCTGGGTCTCATTGTGTAATGCCATCACAGTTGAAGATGTTAAGAAGCTGGCTGCCTTCATGGAAAATTTTTGGAAATGTATCAACTGTGAACACATCCTAACTACTTTATACTCTGCCCTTGAGCAACGAAGTTTAGAGTAACTTGGGCATGGCTGCAAAAACATGAAGGACACAAAATTTTTCAAATGATCATGGTTTTTACAGATTCTTCTGTTTGCAAAGAACACAGCAAAACATCCAGAGTTCTGCATAACTGATGGGAGCACCAGCTAATGGCCACCTTAATCCTGACCTGAACTGGAAGCATTTTTAAAAATCTTCCCATTGCTTTTCTAACGAATTTCAATCTAATTTTACCTTTGCTGCTGATTTTTTTTAGGTAGATGTCAGTATTAGAATTTGCCTGGGACTTAATTGTGTCAGTGGTAGCTATTTGTGGAGTCACAAAAACATAGCAAAGGTTCCGGGGCGGAAGTGTAGTTCCGAATGGAAACAGTGGCGGGGTCTCTCGGCCTCCAGAGCTGTTGGTGCTGACAATGTGGTGAGTGTTTTGGAGTTCCAGAAAAATGGTGGACAGCAAATCTCTCCTTATATTGTTATTCTCATAAAGAGATAAAGTGACTTACTGTGTAAATGTTTAATACTAAGGTCTGTTTTTAATATCATATAGTTTATATCTCTATGCTGTAATATTTCTAATAAAGTGGTTCTTTGTGATACATGTAGAGACTTGTTAGAATTTGTCAAATGCCTGTCCATGTGCTGCTTCATGAAAAGACTCTAGAAGTTCCACTATTCACTTTTACTCCCTTTTGAACATGTGGAAGAAATGGTTGGTTCTTTGCTTTTCATTTATGCCATAAAACTAAAAATCTGTTAGACTATCTTACCCTTTGTTCACTTGGCTGTTTTCCTTGCAGTGATTAACCAGAGTGAACTGTGAGTTCCAGGTCTTTGTGAGGGGTCCTCCCCACTGTTTATCTCTTGTCAGTATTCGTGTTGACTATGTGGAGAATATTAAAGTTCCCAAACACCAAAAAAAATAAAAAATAAAAGATCAGGCAAGGGACATGAGTGTTTACTGAAATTATTCTATGGAAAATTAATGGCATACTGAATATTTTCATGACACCAAAGCATCACTTCATTACCTGCTTTACCAGTTCTTGAAAGAGGGAAAAAGCATAATTTTTAAAAGGAGCATTAAGGCTGTCAAATTGTAGTCTGTTCATTCTCGGCAATTCAGTTGGGACAACCAGCCATTATGCGCACCATTATGTAACACTATGGGAGTACACCACTTTGCGATATTTTCTTTTAAAAATACCTTTGAAAAAATCAGTCACATATTACCAACATCTATAGAGGAAAAAAAGTATTATCTGCATCTCAGAACCTCCTCACTCAGGCTGCAAGTCACTATCCCTTCTCCCCATTGTGTCTCTCACTATCACCTGTAAAATAGATTTCCTATCAATATCTAACATGGATCTATTCAATCTCATATGTCTACATTCAATATGTAAAACTATGCAGAGAAGAACTTGCAACTGACAACATAAGTAAATAAATTAGCAAATGCAGCAAATAGTTCACTCTATAATATAATTTACACAGTCATTGCAGTGAGAGAGATGAGAAAAGAGGCAGTTGCTAAAAATTTAAGATGACAAAGGAAAACTAAGATAAACTCAATTCAGGGTCCTTGATTGGATCCCAACTAGAACTAACAAGTGAAAAAGCCATTTTAGGAAAGTTGAAGTAATTTCAATTAAGATTGAATATCTGTGATATTTAGAAATTATTTTTAACTTTGTTGGTTGTGAAAACTATATGTGGCTAGGTAGAATAATTTCCTTGTTTAGGTAGCATAGTGAAATATATAGGGTTAAAATGTTACATTATCTATAACATATTTAAAATATTGCAGGAAGAAAAGTGTTGACAAAAATGACAAACTATTGTGCATTGCTCAGTCTAATCTAGGTTATAAATAGCATTTGTTATTATGTGCTTCTCTCTCCTTTTCTATGTGATTGAAATTTTCATAATGTAAATTTTAAGTGGCTCATATACAGCGTGGCAGTATAGATCAGGATATAGATCACGGACTATTATATGATAAGGACAGAACAATTTAACTAATTACTTCAAGTTTACCTGAATTATGTATTTGAACTTTTGTACACTTCAGTCACATTTTCTTCGTTACTTCATACTTATATGTCTATATAATTTATATAAACTGTATATTCATACTATCTATCTATCTCTCCGTCATCTATTTTATGATGTTATTGTTAACAAGCTAAACCTTTAAAAAGGTTAATCCAAATTTCCTTTCAAAGGATTTCACAGTAATAGATATGTTTGAACTTGTTTCAATTTCAGTATTACTGGAACCCACTTAAAAGGCTTTCTCTTCAAAATTCCATTTTCTTTGCTTTCTGGAAAATCAATAGGAAGTGAAGATGAGGCTGTTAGCTAAAATTGTAAGGTGTTAACTCTTTCACAATTATAGACATGTCTATTTCATAATGATGCTAAGTAGACTTGTTATTAATTTCAAGGCAGTAGTTTTTGAAAAATTGTATGTGAATCTTTTATTCCATATAATATTTTCATTTTTAAAATATTTGATAAATATTCCTTTTCCCCAGGTGCATCTAAGAGAATATGACTAAATACTAAATATAATTTTAAAAATAAAAATTTGTAAAGGTCAGATATGCTCTCAAATTTGTCTATTCTGTGCTTTCTAAGGTCCATGATAAGATACTATTGACCTAGATTTGAGGAGATTATTATAATATTTGTCCTTCTGGAGAATAAGTCATTTATGGACTGTCAAAGGTATAGATGATAATTTTTGATTGCTGTCTTAAAGTGCAGGGGTATTTGTGCCTTTATTACTATGGTAGAAGTAGTGTAGCTTCTGTTTTTAGGTCTTCCAGTCTGAGCTGAACTTTAATATAAGCTTGAATATTCTTGAAAGTTCAATAGTAAATATGGCACATACTGAGTTTTCTGTTATAAAGATATTACAAGTATTTTATATAGATTTGTAACTTAGTTTGAACTGGAGAAATAAAATGGTTTATAACATACAGTTAAGCAATCTGATATCTTAGATCATTTCAACTCAGTTAGAAACAATTCAGACTCACCGAATAAGTACCACTTATTGATTTGTTTATTTTAAGATACACACAATTCCCTTGAAATTTCAGCTATCTTAATTGCACCTACTGACTTTTATTTGGCCGCCTGTCATGGAGAGGTCTCATTGACATGCTGCTTGTCCTTTCAGCAAGTGGTGAATTTCAATTTACTCTTCTTTGGCAAGAGAGTAGAAAATTGGTTTCTTTACACTTATGCACCTGTATCAGGAAGGAAATACTGACATTTAAAACCCCACTTTCAAAGTTATACTTTAATTTTCATTGGATCTTTTACTTGGAATCTGGATTCATGAACATATTTACAATAAGAATCAACTTTACATAATAAGTAAATTGATTTAGATTATTTAATGATCAAAAGTATATGCACAATGAAATGGTTCATCCCTGGTAATAGCATCAATGAAGTTTGTACCTTGTGATGGTTCTTATAAATCTTTGCCAAATATTTTTTTCCCATACAATGGAGGGATACTTTATCATAGCGATTTAAATGTTCATTAACAATGTTTTTTCCATATATAATTATATGTACAACTGAGTATATTTTCAGCCTTGTTTGGCTTTAGGAAATGCAATACAGAAAATATTACAGATCATCTTTTATATATAAAAAATAAGTGTTTTGTGCAATACTTAATGCATTTTATATTTTGTTGATGCTATTGTGTAGTAGAATGGCCTGCTTATATAAAATAACAGAATAATGTACCTTCCTACAGCAAATTAATGATCTAATTCAGTATTAGAACATATACAAAAATGACAGAAAGTCATGCTAGAACATGAATAAAGTAAGCACTATAGCAGTGTAAATATAAATTTTTATGCACTTAAAAGGGAAAAATATAAAATCTTCTTCCCAGCAGAGAAAATATTTATTTGTTGAAAGCTTGTGGCTTTAAACACAAGAACCTACAAGGCCAACACATCATTTAAAGTATTTTAAGAAAAAATGACATTCAAACTATGGTTTTGATCTAGAATGTCCCCCTCTCCCCACCAAAGGCCTCTGTGTTCAGAGGTAGGGCTTTCAGTATCTGATTGGATCATGGGGCACCATATTCATCAGTGTATTAATGCACTCAAGAATTCACTGCGTTAAAGTGGGTTCTGGTCAGTAAAGTTGAGTCACTTCAGATGTAACCTGGAAGCTTTGGCTCCTCCGTTTGGTCTCTGCATCCTGGCTGCTCTGATATGAGCAGCTTTTCATCTCCCACGTCCTTCTGCTATGCTATTTCTGCCTTGGAGACAGCCAATAATGGACTGAAACCCTTTCAGTTGTGGATGCTAGTACTTTATCCCAGTGATGGGCAAATGATTAAGGTACCAGCAAACTGGTACCCAGGAATTGGAGTCATCATTATGACTCTAACTGATTGTCATGTGGTTCAGAAGCCTTGGGAACTCAGTTGCCAGAAGAAAAGTTGGGAGAAGTGGGCTAAAAAGACTTAGTTTGCTCTGAGCAAAGCTTGATGAAAAATTTGGTCAGATCTGAGAAAACTGCAATTCTTATAGGAATGTGGCCTGCAAATTCTAGGCTCAGGAAGTTTCAATTGGGGATGAGGAATTTATTTTAAAATTGACTAGGGGCCACATGTGTTCAATTCTGGCAAATAATTTGTCTGCATTTTGCCAGTCTTGAGATTTTGCAGGAGAATGAGATTAAGAGTATTGGACTAGTTAATCTGGCAGAGGAAACTTCAAAGAAGCCCAATACTCAATTTAAGCACCCAATATTGTGGTGTGAGTACTGCTGGCTGCCTTGGGTCAGATCTACAGTGAAAATCAGAGGGAAAAAGCAAATGTGAAAATTTGCAGTTTCATCAGTTTCAACACAGCTGCTCTGTTAGTGCAAAGGAGAATGTGGTTGCTGAAAAGATTGGCATTAAAAAGAAGGCAAATGCTTTGCAACAGGATCCCCCTGAGAGGATATCTCAGGAATCTGCATGAGCATATTCTCTGCAGGCTCAAAGATTTGAAACTATAAACCTTTCATTTGGAAAGAGAGCCCTTATGCCAAATTCTGTAGAAGAGCTATCTAGGGAATTGGATCCCCATGATTTGTTTCATAGTATTCAACCTCCAGGCACTCCAGAGGTCACTGCAGCCATGTTCCAAAGGGCGGAGGCTACTGTTAATGCCACCAACAGACCTTGGCATCATCTATGTGGTGCTGGTTCTTCAAGCATGCAGAAAGCCTGGATTTTATGATGAAAATGGCCATAGTTCCAAAACTGCTATATAGATTCATTGCAATCCTTATTGAAATCCCAAGAGTGTATTTCACAGAACTAGAGAAAACAGTCCTAAAATTAATTTGAACCCAGAAGAGACCAAGAATAGCAAAAGCAATTCTAGGCAACAAAGACAAGGTAGGGGGGTATCCAATCTCCAACTTGAAACTGTACTACAAAGCTACTATGATAAAACCATCATGGTACTGGAAAAGTAGCAGACCCGAGGATCAAGAGGATCAATGGAACAGACTAGAAGATGCAGAAACAACTCCAGACATACTCAGCCACTTCATCTTTGACAAAGGAGCCAAATACTCTCATTGGAGAAAAGACAGCCTCTTTAATAAATGGTGCTGGAAAAACTGGGCTTCAACTTGGCAAACACTAAAACTAGATCTATCTTTCACCATACTAAAATCAAAATGGATCAGTGATCTAAATAGTACAACAGAAATACTAAACCTGCTGAAAGAGAGATTAGGTAGAACTCTTGAAGACATTGGTGTAGCGAAAGATTATATGAACAAAGCCTCAGTTGTATGGGAACTAGCACAAAGAATCAATAGCTGAGACCTCATCTTAGTAAAAACTTCTGCATAGCAAGAGAAACTACCAACAGAGTGAAGAGACAACCTACAATGTGGCAAAAAATTTTCAACAGCTGTTCCTCAGACAAAGGACTACTACCTAGAATTTATAAAGAATTTAAAATAATCAAACCTCCCAAATTAAAAAACCCAATCCAAAAATGGTCTTCAGAAATGAATAGACACTTCTCAGGTGAAGAAATAGAATCACCAAATAATCATATGAAAAAATGACATCACTGGTCATTTGAGAAATGCAAATGAAAACAACACTGAGATTCCACCTCACCCCAGGAAGAATGGTTGCTATCAAGAAATCAATCAATAACAAATGCTGGCGAGGCTGTGGGGAAAGAGGAATCCTGCTCCACTGCTGGTGGGAGTGTAGACTGGTGCAAGCACTGTGGAAATTAGTGTGGAGATTCCTCAAAGAACTGGGATTAGAGATCCCATTTGACTCAACTATTCCCCTACTGGGTATCTTCCCAAAAGATTAAAAAGCATCATACCACAGGGATATATGGGCACCCATGTTTATGGCAGCACAGTTTGTAATAGCTAAAACTTGGAAATAGCCCAAGTGCCCGTCAACTAGTGACTGGATAAAGAGGTGGGTTTGGGGGGGGGTGTTATAAAATGAAGTACAACTCAGCCACAAAGAATGTTAAACTAGAGGCTTTTATAGCTAAATGGATGCATATTGAGGCTATATTCTTAAGTGAAATAAATAGGACACACTTGTGTAAATACCAAATAGTTTCTCTGGTGTGAGAAACTGTAAGAGTAAATGAGGAACAAAATGTATAATAAATAATGTAAATAGGAAGAAAAGGTCCCAAATGGAAGAGGAAGGGGGTGGGAAGGAAAAATATGAGAAAAGAAGGAAAAAATGGAAACAAAGTTTTTGTAAATAGGGGTGGTGGGGGGGTAAAACGGAAGGAAGGAGAATGGGGACAAAACAAGAGCCAAGATACATCATGTACAGTTAAAAATGCCCAGTGATGAATGTGATCATAATGTATACCTAAAATGTACCAATAAATTTAATAGAATTTAAAAAAAAAACCTCTGGTGTCTTTTAAAGATGTACAAAATACATTTTGCATAAAGAGATGAGCATGAGTCTTTTGGAGATCAGAGGAAGAATGTTATGGCTTGGATCTATAATGGCCCTCAAAGGGCTTATGTGTTTAGAGTTTGGGCCTTTGGAAGGTTACTGGATCACGGGGAATTGTATTTATCAGTGGATTAATCCACTGAGGAGTTCAGTGTTGAATGTGCTTTTAGGAGGTACTGTGTGGTCCAAAGAGGCCGGACACTGGAGGTGTACTCTGCAAGAGTATCCCTGGCTCATCTCATAACTCTGCTTCCTGTCTACCATGGCATGTACAGTTCTGTCCACCATGACTCTATGCCATGCTGTTTCTCTTTTTTATTTATTTTTGGTACTGGGGATCTAACTCGGGACCTTGTGCTTGCCAGGCAGGCAGGGTGCCACTGAACTAAATCCCCGGCCCTGCCATGCTGTTTCTGAGTTGGAGCTGGCTGACCATGGACTGAAGCCATAAATCAAAACAAACTTCTCAATTTTTGGTATTAGATATTTTGTCACAGCCACTGGGAGGGGATTGAGACACTAAAATATGTCAGAGTTTTAAACTAAGATTAGTACATAAAAATGAAAGTAATGAATAGAAGTTTTGTAAGAGTGTAGTTTTTACAGCCTTGGATGTTAATGACAATCCAAGAATAGCTCCTATCAAGGCATTGATTACAATTGATACTAGTTAGCTGTTCACATATTTTAAAAATGTAGGTAGAATAGCCAATGAGATCCTCACAGGAAACAAAATGCTAATTCAAAGCTATTTCCAAACCTTTTTGGCAAATGGCAAGGGGCAAACATAATGGCCTCTAGAGAGGTTCACTTTACTTAAAATGAAACTAATTATTATTTTCCTGTTATGAGCAAAGTATGTCAGTACTTTCTCAACACTTTATTTATTTAGCTTTTCTAACATAGTACATAAATGTTCTTCATTAATGAGCATATACAAAATCAAATAAAAGAACTCTCTTTAGGTGAGTTATTTTAAGCAGATATGTAATAGCTCGCTAAGCTTTGGAAATATTGAAAAAATAATTGTTAGTACTCCTAATTTGAGGACCAGCCACTAAACTCTGGTTCATAAAGTATTCTTTTATGGGTTTATACTTACTGTGAATTTTGTCTCTCAATGATGTTTCTGTCTTGATCTTATAAAGTCAGGAGACATCTTGCGGGCCAAAGTGAGGATTCATTTCTCTTAACATTTCCCAGGTGGCACAGGTGATTGAACTTTTACTTATTTACTTGTGGTATGGAATGCTTTGTCAAGAATTCTTCAGCCAGGAGGATTTAATTTAAATTTAAATTTAATTTCAATTTAAAATTTCTGTTCTCTTAAAGAAAAATAACATTTTATAATAGTTTGCAGCTCTGCTTTGTTCTGTTCTTGTTTTGGTACAGAAGATGATATGTGCTGCATAATTAAACTAATAGCAGCATCTAGTCAGAGATAAAATTTCTGTGAATTTGTGATATGATCAAATGATACCTTTGCAGCTCACTGTGATATTTTTTCATACTTCATGGGGAAGTTTTGCTTTAGCTTAATTTTCTAGCTAAGGGTCTATTTTTGAAATTAGTTTACTAAATAGCATATGCATGTATAAACATGTAACAGAGATCCATTCTTGACAATAGAGAGGCGATTTTATTCACTCATTCCTTTGTGGGATTAGTCATATATTTAATAATATTTATAGAATGCTTCATCATTTCTAGGCACTGTCTTAGATGCTGGACATATAACACTATGTAAACATATGGTCATAGATTTCATGGCTTTAAGAGCTCTAAGAAATGAAAAATTTTATTGAATTATTAATATTAACTATATTAATATAGTATATTTATATGAATATATTGGGGAATAACTCTGTTCCAATTGAATATAATCATTGAGAATTTCATGTACTGAATTTTAAAGCTAAGGGTTTTTTTTAAGACTATAAGGAAAAAAAGGTTACTTAGCCAAACCATACTGTATCTTTTTGTTAGTTAAGATAGTTTTTGATGGACTAACCAGAGTAGAGGCCCAAGAGAACTATTATGTTTAAGAACTAAGTTTCCAGCTGCCAATACTCTGTCAAGAATCCAGATGGTATTTTTGGAAGAACACATTTTCGGTAACTTGGCAGCATTTAGTCCCATCATTAGTGAAGAGAGTTTCAAAAATTGAATGAGTTTTGTTATATAAAAATATTAATATATTTAATTACAGTGACTCTTGTGTTACGACCAGCCTGAGATACAAACAACTTGGGTTATGACCAGACTTTTAGTTTTAACTTACAATAAAAGTCTTGAGTTATGACCTGAATGCCAGCCGCTTGTGCTTCCAGATGGTCTCAGACACAAATTTAACCCTTAAAGAATTCTGGAAGGAACATTACAGTGTCCTTTCCCCTGGGGGGTTAATTGAGAAACCCTGGACCAATGTCTCTCTAAGGACACTTGGATCCGCCTGTGTACAGGAGAGAGACTTTGAAGGCTATTTAGAGGAGTCTGAGCCTTCAACTGACCACCTTGAGTTGCAACCAGCCCTTGTGAATGAATTGAGTAAGCAAAGCAAGGGTTCATTGCATTTTTTCACGCTGGAACCATACAAAGTATGGAAAAGTCACATTAAGATGAAATAACTTTCTTAGAAAAAGTAGTAGTTGTGTTAGTATTGAAAATGGATGATTACTTTCTTTGAAACTCATTGAGTTTCATGAGGGAATATGGTTTTTCATAGGGATTATTATTTCACCACCTTCAAATTCTGTTTTAGTGATTTAGCACTAGCAAATATTCTCTAAGGAAGACAACAAAACTCTAGAAATGGGGGAGCAGAAAATAAATTAGTAAACTTTCGGATTAGTATAACAGTGATTTTATCGTAGCATTGACATTAAACTCCCTCTTTTATTCTCTTCAAAATGCCTGAGGTGCACAATGTAAGCATCGCTCATTCTTCTCTATTTTGAAGTCCACTGATGTTTGTGATGATGCTTTTTCATTAGTTTTGGTGATCTCACAGAATACTCAAATCACCAGTTTGATTCTTTTTGTATTTTATTTTTTCTTTCTTTACGTTTGTTGTTGTTGTTCTTGTTTAACTTTTTCTGAGACAGAGTCTGGCACCATAGCATAGATTGACCTCGAACTAGAGATACTCCTGCATCAGCCTCCCAGATGCTGGGAATTTGTGTTTGAGTCACCGTTTATGTACCGTTTTTGTGGTAAAATTTCAAACATCATAAGCTTTATTTTTACATCCATAGTAAAATATATTTTTTTCTTTCTGTGGTTCTGTGATTACCAGTTGAACAACATTGCCATCTACTATGGATCTAACACAATTCTCCAAGAAAGGTGTAAATATATTGCTTAAAAGAAACCATAACCAAAATATGGCGAACTCACCCCATACAGGAGAACATGGCAAAGCAACAAGTGACAAAGTTTCTTGGTGGTGTGGGTCACTTTCATTGCTGAAGTTTCCCAGCAAAGCAGTCTCAGAAGGCAACTGATGGCTTGTTAAGGAGCATCCGGGTTCAGCGTGGGAGGGGAGGAGAGAGCGAAGGCAGTAGGAGAGGGCAGGGGCAAGGCGGAGGTGAAAGTTGTCTGTGATGTGGCACTGAGGAGCTTCAGCAGGCTGACAGGGAGCTCTGAAGAGGGACACCTTTCAGAGTTGCTCCAAACCGAGCTGCAGTGAGGACACAGCAATTTATAACCCAGGTCCTAGAGCCATTGGGTGTAATCATCCTCTTTCCAAAAGTGTCCATGGCTGAAGTCTTTCTGATGGCAGCACTTTGAGAACCAAGTCTAGGGGAAGAGATGTCAGTGTGTCAGCATCAGGCCCAGTCCTCCTTGCTGTTCTTAATCAGCACAGCGCCCCTCACTGCAGCTCAGGGACTGAGACCATGCAGTGGAACTCAGCGTAGGAGGAAAAGCGTATCAATATTATTTTTCTGATTTGTTTCATGGACACACACACACACCTGAATTCCAACAAACCAGTCATTTTAAATATGTCTTTAATAATCACTTCTGTTTGTTGTTACTACTTAACAATTATACACATATGTATAAGCACATATATATTAAATGTCTTTCAAACTCTATAGTTTGAGGAAAATCATACATAAGTGAATCATTGGTGAGATCAGCATGAATAAGATGTGTTCCCAAAGCTCACAGAGAAAGAGGCTAAAGAAGACACTATATATAATACTGTGCTTCCTTAGTTATGTGGTTTGTTTCCAGTTTTGTATCATAATTTCTCTGTACTTAGTTATCTATGTCTATTAGCGTTTTATAAGTGTTAGAGAGGGTGCTGAATTTCTCATTATAACCTCAATAACTTGTACTGTGAGTTATGAATCAAAATGCACTAGAACATCATGTGCCAGGATGAGTATCACAGCTTTAGAAATATTTATTTTGTGAAGCTTTTCAATATTTTCATGTCTTTCTGTTATACAGATATTTTCATATGCAGAAGAACATTTTTATTTTCTAAAAAGATATCGAAGTTGCCAAGTTGAAATTCTGTGATGTTTCTATGGTATCCAACCTTAAAAGTGCCAGATAAACTGTTCTGCTGATTTTAAAACATGGCCTAGCAATCTTTCAGCCTGATTCTTAGACCACCAAGGGTCTCGATTAGTTCCAATTTAATGAAAGTCATTTTTTAAAACATGACCCGATTGACTGAGAAGTAAGCTCAGCTGAGATCACTGATTCACTGAAGTTGGCCAACAAATAACAAACAGATGGTAACAACTTTCACTCAGTTCCAAACTGGGAAGCAAATCAAATAGTGACCTTAAGGTAGAGATTTGTGTGCTTGTATTTAATTTGTTTAATACCTACTGATCCCTGGTTAAAGATTCAGGGTAACATTTTTCTCAATATGAAGGGCTATTAGTGAAATTTGTTATTTAAAGATTATCTTTTGTTATATGCATGCATGTTGCTGAAAATCTTTATTTTCTATGTAGAAAGTAAACTAAGAAATAAAACAATCACACTTAAAATATGAAATATATATTTTAAATATTTAGTTTCTCATCAATAAAGTAATGTTACGTAATGTAATTTTGGTATGGCTGGAACTGATTTTGGTAGCTCATTTTACCTCAACATTCACTAAGACAATAGAAACCATTTAAAATAAACACTAGAGGGATATAGTCATATGGCCAAAGGTGGCATCTTTATTCACTCTTATGCCTTTGGCACTTAGTTTAATGCCTGCTTATTGGTACACTCAGTAAGAAATTGACAAATAGTGATAAGGTGTGCATTTTAAATGATGAACTGACCTGTCAATATACACATTTTTAGCTATATCTTTTTAAAAATATAACATTTACTAATAATATTTGCCTCATAGGTATGGGCGGGAGTAGATATAGAAAAATATATTATCTTCCAAAATTTATTTATTGCTGATCAAAATAATGACTAAAATATCTTTTTAAATGGATTTATCAAAATTATGACATAAGTAACCCTTTACTGTTTTTAAATTTATTTTGAAATTACATTTCCTTTACATTATTTAAAGGTAGTATATTCCTTTTATATTAAAAATGTTGTGCTATGTATTAAAGGACATAACATAATGTCATTGGCAGTGTTCTTCATAATTCTTTTAAAATGCACTAAATGATATTCTATCTGCATCATTAGGTTACCATACAACAATGTCCTTTGAGAATATGGTTTTGCTATTATTTCTAGTTGTAATTACTTCTCACAAAAACTGTACAAGCTTATTGCAATGAGTTGATGTGTGAAGGTTGAGAAGACAATGGTTACGGTTACTGTAAATAGCTGCAGCTTGAGTGCATGGCATGTTTATTTCACAGAAATTCACCTTTGCAAGGTGCCATATTTTGAGTGTAGTTTTTTTTTTTAAACGTCTCAGAATTTATGGTTTCTCTATCAAAGTCTGAAGTTAGAAATATCCTGTAAGTCAGAATTTCTCAGTCTTCGCACTTTTCACATTTTGCTCTGAGGAACAAACTGTATGTCCAGATCGTTATGTACAGTAGTATTGCTTATTGCCACCTAATGGATGCTGGTAAAACCCTCCACCTCACTAGTGAAAAAAGACAGCAACCAACAAATAACAACAACATCAACACACAAACAAAAACAAAAGCCATCTCTAGACATTGCCAGATGTTTCCTGGGGGCAAAATCATGCTGGACTGTAAACCACTGTGCAACTCTTTTCCTTTATCATCTGTGTGGGCGGGAGGGGGGTGTGTGCATAAAAGATTTTAAAGGAATTTTAATGTTCTCAAATTATACTATATTCAAAAGGGAGAATGATGTGTTAAAATGAAAGCTAGGCACTTGGTGCAAAGCCTTTCCTGGAGGTAAACTAGCTCTACCCTACCAAACACCACCCTAGTCTTTGTACTCCCCACTTACCAGTCTATGGGAGAAGAAAATAATAAGAAACGTGATTTCTTCTCTATTGAGAGTGTAGGGTTAGTGGTGAAAAACTTCCTCAAGCTGGGAAACTGCTGTAGGAGATCTTTCACAGCCCCTAGAAGTACCCACAAGCATGCAGTTCCATATAAGATTACTGGTTCCATGTAAGATTACTATTCAAATAGACAAAGGATATTACTAATCACCTGGCAGTGAACAGTTTAGTTATTTTCAGTGTTTGACAGTCAGGAGTAAAGATTCTTTGAAGATTCTTGCCTAGCAGTGTTTGTGTTGTGTGTGTGTGTGTGTGTGTGTGTGTGTGTGTCTGTCTGTCTGTGTGTATTTCTTCTGTGTAAATACTAAGGAATAAAATGCCTTGGTCAAAGAGGTCACAAATAGACATTTAATTTTATAAGGAACTGCCAACTTTTTTCTCAAAAGGCATCAAAGGCCAGTTATTGTTTTGTCACAGGGGCATCAAAGGTCATAAAGAGAAGAGTAACTGCCTCATTGGGTGTTTCTTTTCTTCTATCCTCTGTCCCAAAATATTGAAGCAACTAGTCTCCCTCAGAGCATAGAAGACTAACTGATTACATCTTTACAATGGGTTATGAGATTAAAACTCTAAAATAAGTGGAGCAAATTCAACTACCAAAACCTACTGGAAATTAATAGATCCTGTCATGAGTATGGTTAGAGTACAGGAAATGAGAATATGACAAATCATGGATCAAAAAGCTGCTAAGGAAAACAATAAAGCTATTATATATTTAGGTCTCAGAAAGATGAAACGATTGAATAAACTTATTTCACACAGCCACATAAATACATACATATGGACATACTAGTTTATAAGGGACAAAGTTCTAAAGTTGAGTCAAAGTTCAAAAATGTAGAAATTAACTTATTACTTAAGAGATCTCATTTTAGCTTTTAATCTACCAATTCTTCTAATAGTAATAGAAAATACATAAAGAAAGAGAAACACACAAACCTACCTTATAATCATGATGCTTTAAAGTATCTCATCACTTTTAGATTAAAATTATTTTATTTCTTAAAACTGATTTCATTTTAAAGCCAAACAAGTTAAGACCAATTTTCCTCTGTCTTACTCTCTCTTCTCAGAATGAGTTACATAAAGTGCCCAGGGGATATGTATAGCTCTGATAACCAGGAAGAGGTGCCTGGTCCATGGAGGTGCAGTCTCAGTCACGATGAATCGCAACACCTTCCTCTGTCCTTTCTACTCCGCTTACTCCTATCTCCTTACCTCCTGCAGTGCAGGGGAGTGAACTCTCAGGGAGCCCAGAGCCACCCTCTAGAGAGAGACTCACTCGTTTCTTACAGGTTTTGCTACACCTGAAGTTGGCTCTACCCTCCCCTAGAGTCTGTAACTAAGCTATTTATCCCTGAACTTCTGACAAACAATGTGGCTTTGGACAAAGTTTAAATTTGTGGAGTTTTAACTTAGATGTCATTGTAAGCATCCATTATTTTGTTCAATAGATGTCAGATGCCAGTTTTCTTTTAGAGTTATTTCTGCCACTGCCTGCAATTTTTTTCTTATTTGGGGGCTCCAATTACTTGAATCTATTATGCATATGATTTCTTTACATTTTTACCCATTTAGCCAAACAGATATTTTCACAATCTGTTCACATAATTAAATTATACGTTCTATCATATATTTAAATTTTGTACACAACTTTTTAAAAATCTACTCCCTGGTTAGCACCAATTTTTAAATGCAACTTAATATAGATATATAGAAAGTGAATTTTGTGAAAAATCAAAGTAAACAATGCACATAATATAGGAAAAATAAGAAATTTGATTTAAATTATGACTAAATATACCAAAAGTGAAAGTAATATTCTAAAAGCACAATCACTGCTTCCGTTCATCATGCTTTTATCTTCTCCAAATCCTGATTTTTAAAGAAATCAAAGTGTGAGTTATAGAAATAGATCAGAAAACACTGCGATTGTAGTTGCATGATAGTCTTATGTATCTATATTTGTATAAATACTCAGCACTACCAATGTTAATTATTCATGAAAACATATTTTTCCCCATTCAATTGTAAAAATGTCACTACTTTGCTTCTTTCAAACTTATCATTAAAATCTATGTTGTATGATTTTAGTTTCTTCCTTAAGAAAAAAACAGTTCTAATTTTTTTCAAAGATAGGAATTGATTGTAATTTTCTTTGCAATAAAGTGTATTAAACATCATTTTTAAATATTAATGCTTTATTTCAATTAAAAATTTCATGTAAATTAAGGAATCAAATTGATTAAGGTGCTAGACAATCTTGAAATATTTGAAAAATATAAGTAAATATTTCAGTTTGTTGTTTTAAAACTTTTTTTTTCTTCTAGTATGATATCACACTTTGTAATTCAGGTTAGTCGTATGACAGCATTGCTCAATATTTTATATTGTGTTCACGGCAAGATTGCTTTGATTTCTCCATGTTTGAAATTTTTCAAATATTTTGATAAAATATTTATTTGTCTTTTGTTATTGAAACATTGCCGATCTCACTTTTGCCATATAACAATGTTGCCATAAAGTTAGCAGCTTAAAGCCATTGTGTTATGTACTTCAGTGTGGTCAGTTGTTCTGACCACACTGTATTGTGTTTTCATTATTAAGGGTCTTACAACCTGCCACCAAAGATATGCTGGCTAGGCTATGGTTCCAAGTACGGCTCCACCAAGAAAGGCACCACTTCCGAGTTCATGGGGCTGTTAGCAGGGTTCAGTTCCTTGAAGACTGACCCTTAGATTTTATTACTGCTCACTGCCCGGCGCTCTCCATAGTGCAACTTGTCTAATTAATGCCAGAAAGGATAAGAGTCAACAGAGAGAGGCTGTGAAGAAAACAGAAGTTATAATTTTGAATTACATGATTATGGAAATGACATATCATCACCATTGTTGTACTGGACTAATTAGGAGTTGCAGGTCACACAGAAGTTACAGGGATTGTTTACAATAATAGGCACAGTTCCTCGAAGAGAGGGAGAATTTGAAGCCATTTTACAGTCTTTCTTTCAAAACAATGTATTTATTTTCATTGTTTTTAGAGAATGGGCTTACAGCATAAGTTTTTAAAATGGTTTTGTGTATTTGTTATTTTTATTTTATATGTAACTTCAGCTCCCAAAATACAAATATTTTTCATCTTTAAATATGTACCGGTAAACATACGGTGTGTTCTGGAAATGAATTCCTTCATTAGGAAAGCCATCATTCATCTAACATTTTATCAGTTATGTTTAAAGAAGAAAAGAGGAAATGTGCTTTCAATAATGAGTATATGTCATAGGCATCTTAATTATTTTTATTTTGTCATTGTTATAATAAAATTACATTTTAACATTTGGCACTGAAGATTATTTTAGGAACAGACTGTCTTTGTTTAGTCCAGGAAGAATCTGTGGGTGGAATGTTGAGTTTGAGGTTATAGGTTAGAAGAAATCAAGTGTGTATTTATGTAATATTTAGGTGCATGTGTACTTGTGTGTGTTTGTTTTGTGTATGTGTATGCAAATAAAAAACAGCTTCCTTGCTCAGATCTAAAACAATTTGAGTATGAAAGTCATAAAGAAAAGAACTAAAGACAGGCTTATAAGCAACATCGAAAAAGCACTGACTCTATGAAATAAACTAGTGATATCATTAGCTGCTAAAAGACTTTTAGGGCTACAGATTCTAAGCTCTATTCTTCTTGTTAATTATCTTATATATCCAAATGTCTTCTAAGGCACCTAAAATAAAACTAAAAAATACTAAAATGATATATTAAAATAAGCTTCTTTTGCAAGTAATATTTGTGAAAAACAAAAAACCTGGAAAATAGGTTTAAAATCTGTCAAGAAGAAAAAGAATTATTTGTTTGACATGAGATTCCAGGAACTTTGAAGCAGAAGTAATAAAAGCCTTTAAAATTCATTGAAATCATAAGATACACTCAGGAATTTGAGAGAACAAAAGAACTTGTGAATTAATCTCTATTTTACAATGACTTTAACAAGGTCATATTCTAATCTCTGTTTTACAAAAATGAAATTGAATCTCACAGATTACAATGATTTTACCAAGATCCCTTAGTAGTTGCAAGACCAGGTTTAAATTTGGATTAGTTTAATGTTCCTTCTACTACCATTTGAATGGACATCACAACTAGAAGAAACTGAAAGTGGCTATAAGTAGTCTGAGAAAGGTTGTGACTCTTAATCTCATACCTTTGTGAGTGTTTGTGTGTATCTATTTGCTTCAATAACAGTGAAAAGATGAATGATAGAAATCAAGCAGCATTTTTGAAGATGAATATTTATTGACAGTACAAATTGCAATGGGCATGATATGGCTATACCTCTTTTAGTAATTAGTATCAAACAGTGATAATTCAAATAAAGGCTACTTTTTTCAAATGATATATGATTATGCTACAAGGAATGATTTAACAAATAATTATACTCAAGTATTTAATTAAAATAACATGAAACTTAAAATGAAAGAATAATTCTTGTAATAGAGAGCTCATGACTATTACATATTTTATGTTTAGGAAAATTATAAAATACCTGTTATGTTTAGATATGTTAAAGTGTTTAACAAATTGTACATAGAATTTAACAAAGAAAAACATTAAAGATATACATTTTTCCGAAACAAACTAGAATACTGTGCTTGTAAATTACAGAACTTTGAATACTGTTTGAGCAATTAAATAAAATGACATTAATTCAGAAGAAAATCTTGTATAAATGTGAACTGCTGTGTGGAAAATAATTAAATTGTAATTCCAAAATGTTATTGTAAAAAGTTACTTGTACTGATTTTTAAAATTTAGATAATAGTGAACATTTTTGTGATATGCACAATCTATGCACAAAACAATCTATGATTATTTGTTCAATATACATGGGAAATGTACATCTGTGTTAAGGTTTCCATATGTTATACTGCGATAATATATTTGATATTAATTATTTTATAAATGCATGCCAAGTAATTTTAGCATTTAGGTTTCTAAAGGTTAAAACTATTCTGAATACAATGATAATATAAATAATTTATATATAATCTTAGAAAGATCATCAATGCTCAATTTATGGTTATAACACTGTAAAATACTTAATTTTTATTTATTTATCATTATCATTAAAGCATCATTTTATTCTGAGGACATTCAATTTCTTCAACAAATTTTGTTGATTTTTTACATTAACTTCTTTTCCAAATGGACAATTAATAAATGTAATCATGTTTGTTTAAATAAAAAACAAGGATAAACTGTATTTTAATTTTCAAATTTTAAAATGTGTGAAGAAATTCTTGTTTAAATAACTCCATAAACTAAACTCTAAAAACTAAATTTTGAATCTATTTTTGCTATAGTTTAATTATATTGTGTATTTTAATTCTTCGGCTATTGTTTATAATTTTTTTGTATTAAATTATTTTATTGGTACACTGCAGGTATACAACACAATTACATTTCTCATTGGGAATTGTACCTTTACATGATGCATCTTGGTTCTTATTTTTTTCCCCATTGCTAGCCCTCCCTTCACGCGCTCCACCCTTCCCTATTTACAAAGACTTTATTTCCATTTTTTCCATTTCTCATCATTTTTCCTTTCCTTGCTTTCCTTTCCCCTGCCCCTCCCACTACCCCTACCCCTTTGGACCTTTTCTTCCTATTTTACATTGTCGATTATTCATTCTAATCACTGGTACATTTTAGGTATACAATATAATGACATTCATCATTGGAAATTTGCACCTTTACATAGTCTCTCTTGGTTCTTATTTTTCACCCTTGCCCAGCCCTCCCTTCAACCCCTCCAGTCCTCCCTAATTACAAAGACTTTGTTCCTATTTTACCATTTTCTCATATTAATCCCATTCCCTTCTATCCTTTCCCCTATCCCTCCCACTTTCTTCCCCTTTGCCCCTTTTCTTTCTATTTCACATTACCTATTATACATTTAGTCCTTATTTACACTTTCAGTTTCTCACACCAGAAAAACTATTTGGTATTTACACATGTGTGTCCTATTTATTTCACTTAAGAGTATTGCCTCAATGTGCATCCACTTAGCTATAAATGTCTCTAATTTCTCATTTTTTATGGCTGAGTAGTACTCCATTTTATAAAAAAAAACACATTTTCTTGATCCAGTCTCCAGTTGATGGGCATTTGGGCTGTTTCCAAGTTTTAGCTATCACAAACTGCGCTGCTATGAACATGGGTGCACATATATCACTGTGGTATGATTCTTTTAATTCTTTGGGGAAGATCCCCAGCAGTGGAAAAGCAGGGTCAAATGGGACTTCCAGTCCTAGTTCTTTGAGGTAGCTCCATACTGATTTCCACAGTGGTTGCACCAGTCTACACTCCCACCAGCAGTGGAGCAGGGTTCCTCTTTCCCCACAGCCTCGCCAGCATTTGTTATTGGTTTATTTCATGATAGCAGCCATTCTTTCTGGAGGGAAGT
The DNA here is from genome assembly GCF_053883595.1 of Heterocephalus glaber. NCBI lineage: Eukaryota > Metazoa > Chordata > Mammalia > Rodentia > Bathyergidae > Heterocephalus > Heterocephalus glaber. The sequence continues at coordinate 25,225,615 of NW_028258372.1, forward strand.
GGAATCTCAGCATTGTCTTCATTTGGATCTCTCGAATGACCAGTGACGTTGAACATTTTTTCACGTATTTATTTGCTATTTCTACTTCTTTGTCTGAGAAATGTCTGTTCATTTCAGATGCCCATTTTTGGATTGGGTCTTTAAATTTGGGAGGTCTAATCTTTTTAAGTTCTTTATAGATTCAAGATAGTAGACCTTTGTCTGAGGAAGAACAGGTGAAGATTTTTTCCCACATTGTGGGTTGTCTCTTCACACTGCTGGTGGTTTCTCTTGCTGTGCAGAAGCCTTTTAATTAGAAGATATCCCATTTGTTGATTGTTTGTGCTAGTTCATGGGCAACTGAGGTTTTGTTCATAAAATCTTTTCCCACACCAATGTCTTCAAGGGTTCTACCTAGCCTCTGTTCCAACTGGTTCAGAGTTTCTATTTTAATATTTAGATCTTTAATCCATTTTGATTTTAGTTTAGTGCATGGTGAGAGAAATAGGTCTAGTTTTAATCTTTGGCAAGTTGGAGCCCAATTTTTCCAGCACCATTTATTAAAGAGGTTATCTTTCCTCCAGTGAGGGTGTTTGGCTCCTTTGTTGAAGATGAGATGGCTGAGTGTGTCTGGCATTGTTTCTGCATCTTCTAATCTGTTCCACTGGTCCTCAAGTCTGTTTCTTTGCCAGTACCATGGTGTTTTTATCACAGTAGCTTTGTAGTAGAGTTGCAGGTTGGGGATTGTGATACCCCCTACCATGTCTCTGTTACCTAGAATTGCTTTTGCTATTCTGGGTCTCTTCTTGTTCCAAATGAATTTTTGGATTGTTTTCTCGAGGTCTATGAAGTATGCTGCTGGGATCTCAATTAGAATTGCATTAAATCTATACAGCAGTTTTGGAAGTATGGCCATTTTCACTATATTAATCCTCCTTACACAGGAGCAGGGGATGTCTGTCCATTTTCTGATATCATCTTCAGTCTCTCTTTTCAGAGTGCCATAGTTTTCAGAGAAGAGGTCTTTGATTTCTTTTGTTAAGATGATTCCTAGGTAGGTATTTCAGTTTTTTGGATGCTATTGTGAAAGGAATTATTTGCCCTATTTATACCTCAGTGAGTCTGTCATTGGTGTAGAGGAAAGCTATTCATTTTTGTGTGTTGACCTTGTAACCAGCTACTTGACTGAATTTGGTTATTAAGTCTAGAAGACTTTTGGTGGAGGTCTTGGGGTCTTCTATATAGAGTATCATGTCATCTGTAAATAATGACACTTTGACTTCTTCATTACCTGTCTTTATTCCTTTTCTTTCTCTTGTCTAATTACTGTGGCTAATGTTTCCAGAATTATATTGAACAAGAGTGGTGATAGTGGACATCCTTATCTTGTTCCTGATTTCAGTGTGAAGGATTTCAGTTTTTGACCATTTAGTATGATATTGGCTGTTGGTTTTTCATAGATGGCTTCTATTAGTTTGTGGTAGAGACCATCTATTCCAATTTTTTGTAGGGTTTTTATCATAAATGCATGTTGGATTTTGTCAAATGCTTTTTCTGCATCTATGGAGATAATCATATGTTTTTTGTCCTTGGCTCTATTGATATAGTGTATTGCATTGATTGATTTTCGTATATTGAACCATCCCTGCATCCCTGGGATGAATCCCACTTGATCAGGGTGTATGATCTTCTTGATGATCTTCTGCATTCTGTTTGCCATTATCTTTTTAAGGATTTTTGCATCTATGTTCTTTACCGAGATTGGCCTATAGTTCTCTTTTTCGGTTGGGTCTTTCTCTGCTTTGGGGATCAAGGTGATGCTTGCTTCCAGGAATGAATTTGGGAGTATTGCTTCTCTTTCAATTTCATTGAAGAGTTTAAACAGTAGTGGCAGCAGTTCCTCTCTAAATGTCTTGTAGAATTCAGCAGTGAAGCCATCAGGGCTCAGGCTTTTCTTAGTTGATAAGTTTTTAATTCCATTTTCAATTTCATTGGTTGATATTGGGTTGTTCAGAATTTTTAGGTCTTCTTCGTTCAACTTTGGTAATTCATATGTATCTAGGAATCTGTCCATTTCTTCTGTGTTGTCCATCTTACTGATGTATAGGTTCTGGAAGTAGGTATTGATGATCCTCTGTATTTCTGCTGGGTCTGTTGTAATTTCACCCTTTTCATTCCTAATTGCATGGATTTGGGCCTTTTCTTTCCTTTTTCTGACAAGGTTGGCTAAAGGTTTGTCAATTTTGTTGATTCTTTGGAAGAACCAACTCTTGGCTTCATTGATTTTTGTGTATCGTTCTCTTAGTCTCCATTGCATTGATTTCTCCTCTGATCTTTATAATTTCCTCCCTTGTATGGGCTTTGGGGTTGTCCTGCTCTTCTTTTTCTAGAAGCTTGAGGTTCATCATCAGGTTTTTTAATTGGGCTCATTCTGTTTTCCTAATATGTGTATTCACTGCTATGAATTTCCTTCATAAGACTGCTTTCATTGTGTCCCATAGATTCTGATATGTTGTATTGTCATTGTCATTTAATTGAAGGAACTGTCTGATTTCTTCTTTAATTTCCTCTTTGACCCATTGGTTATTCAGAAGTGTGTTGTTCAATTTCCAAGTGTTTATGGAATTTTTTGAGTTTCTTTTGCTATGGATCTCCAGTTTCATCGCACTATGGTCTGATAATATACAGGGGATAACTTCAATTCCTTTGCACTTACTTAAACATGTTCTATGTGTGAGTATGTGGTCTATTTTTGAGAATGACCCATGTGCAGCTGAGAAGAATGTGTATTCTAATTTTGTGGGGTGGAAGACTCTGTAAACCTCTGTTAAGTTCATTTGTTCAAGAGTTCGATTGAGTTCTAGTATTTCATTACTTATTTTTAGTCTAGTTGATCTATCTATTTGTGACAGTGGGGTGTTGAGGTCCCCCACTACAATTGTATTAGTGCATATATGACTTTTCATGTCCGTTAGTATTTGTTTTATATAGTTGGATGCACTAGTGTTTTGTGCATAGATATTTATGATTGTCATCTCTTCCTCTTGGATTCTTCCCTTTACAAGGATGTAGTGTCCTTCTTCATCTCTCTTAATTGGTGTTGGTTTGAAATCTACTTGATCTGCAAAGAGGATAGCTACTCCTGCTTTTGCAGGGAGTTCCTGTCACATGGAGTATTGTTTTCCACCCTTTAACTTTCAGTCTATGAGTTTCCTTTTGAATTAAGTGTGTTTCTTGTATGCAGCATATAGTTACATTTTTCTTCTTGACCCATTCTGCCAGTCTAATTCTTTTGATTGGTGAATTGAGACCATTAACATTGATGGTTATAACTGAAACGTATTGATTTGTCATTGCCATGACTTTTTCTTTTTGTTGGGTTCTCCCCCTTTACATTTAATTTCTTGTCATGCCAGATGGGTTCATTCTGCTTTGCTTCCTGGGGTTGTGATCCTCAATGTCTGTTCCTAGGATATTGTGTAAAATTCTTTGGTTTGCTGGTTTGGTATTCACAAAGTTCCTGAGGTGCTCTTTGTCATGAAAGTATCTTATTTCTCCATCAATTTTGAAAGATAGTTTTGCAGGGTACATCAATCTGAGTTGGAGGCTGTTTTCTTTTAGGGCTTAGAATATGTCACTCCAAGCTCTTCTTGCCTTGATGGTTTGTGTTGAGAAGTCTGCTGTGATTCTGGTGGGCTTTTCTTTGTATGTGATTTGTTTCTTTTCTCTGACTGCTTGGAGAACTTTGTTCTTCAGTTGTGTTCCTGGAATCTTAACAATTATATGCCTATGTGTAGATTTTTTTTTGATCAAGGCTATTTGGAGTCCTATATGCCTCACTTATCTGTATGTCAAGCTCTTTTCTCCTGCTTGGGAAGTTTTCTGCCATTATTTCTGTGAAGAGATTTTTTATGTCATCTGCACTCTCTCCTGTTTCTTCATTGAGCCAAATCAGTCTTATGTTATTCTTCTTTGCATCATCTAGCAGCTGCTGGATTGATTTGTCATGTTCCCTTATAATTCTGAAACAATTTTTCTTTTCCTGGTCACTAATTGCAATCTTATCTTCTTTATCTGAAATTCTGTCCTCACATTGGCTCATTCTGCTCTGCAGACTTTCAGTGGAGTTTTTCATGTCCTAGAAATCTATTTGCATCTGTTTTATGGATTCCATTTGTTTCCTATGTTGGGATTCCATCATGTTCCTGAGCTCCTCTCTAGATTTATTAATGATGTCTTGCACTAGGGGCACAATTTCTCCTGTTATCTGAGAAATTATTTCTGATTTCATTTTTTCCAGATCCCCTTTTGTTGCCAGTTCAGTGGGTCCAGGTTGTTGAGTATCAGAGTGTTCCATCTCATTTCCCTTTGGGGTTGCTGTAGGTGATCTGGAAGTCTAGTTTTGAGACTTATTTATGTGTTTTCTCATTTCAACTGGGTCAGGGGGCTGTTAGCACCTCCACAGATTACCTCCTCTAAGCTGGGTGAGGTGGGACAGGGGCCGGGAGCAGTGGTAGGTATGGTGACCCAAAAGCCCTTTCTGCGGGCTGGGAGCAGCAGGAGGGATGGTGGCCCGGAAGCCCCTTCCTCTGGACCAGGAGCAGTGGGATGGTGGCTCAGAAACCCCTCCCTCTGGGCTGGGAGTGGTTGGAGGGATTGTGGCCTGGGAGTCCCTTCCTCTGGGCCAGGAGCAGTGGGACAGAAGGTAGCCCAAAAGCCCTTTCCTCTGGTCTGGGAGCAGTGGGAGAGATGGTGACCAGGTTGTCCCTTCCTCTGGACCAGGAGCAGTGGGACAGTGGCTCAGAAGCCCCTACCTCTGGGCCGGGAACAGCAGGACCCAGTACCTTGGTCTGGTGGTCTGGTGTCCTCTGCGTCTTTGTAGTGTGGAGCCCGGTGGCTGCCTGTCTGCAGCGGGGTGATTCAGAGTATTCCGAACTACTGGGGACCTCGGTAGGTCGTACCTGCCTGTCTGCAGAGGGGTGATTCGGCATCTTCTGCACGACTCAGGACTATTGTTTATAATTGAGACTGGTAAATATTCTTTAGTTTATTCCATTAAGCACACTTGTAAAAGGTATATTTATACAGTGTAATTTGGAAACCAATTTACATTTGAAGGCTTCTTGCTAAAAATTAAATTTTTTGAGGACTAGTTTTATTACTTCTGTAAGGAACACATTTTAAAACATTACCTTTAAGATATTTAACATATTCAAAATTTTATTATTTTTAAAATATTATTCTTAAATGATATTTTAATGGTATTCTTATCTGATAAAATGTACTTGATAACATTCTTTTTCAAAATTTTGGTGGTATTTATTGGAGAGCATTTTAAGCCACCAAATGTATTGGCCAATCTATCTGACAAATTAATAAACTAAAATTTTAATATAATGTCTACTTATGGTTGCATTTGAAGGAGTTTACAAATGGATTCACAAATGAGATATTCAATTTCTACACAGTATGCTGATAGTTGCTTCTTCTATATTATTTATTTTAGGTACATTAACCCTTATATATTTTTACATGCTGCATATTTTTACTAAAGAGTTTAGCAAAATGCAGAAAGTAAAGTACATAAATCTCTGAGAGGAGTCTTATAATTACAGAAGTTAATTACACCTAACGAATAACAACAGGAAGAAATGTGAGTCAGTAATTTTATCTTGGAATCTCCAGATTTTTCATTTCTCAGTAGAGAAAATTAGACTTTATGGGCTGCCATTTAGCTCAGTAGAAGAGCCCTTGCCTAGTGTGATAAGGCCTTAGGTTTGATCCAGAGCACAGAAAAGAAAAGGGGGGGAGGTAGGTAGACATTGAAATACTGGCAATGAGGCAGAATTTAATGTTTATGATGTCTTTGGAAAATACACATCAAAAAGGAAAACAAGCTGTCAGAAATTATATTAGACATCAAACAGATTTTAATATTCACACGAATGACTAGCATTAATATGAATTGATACTTGTTTGCTCTTTCTTCAGTTATACATTTTACACAAATACCATCTCTTGGAGATATATCATTCGTCAGTCTCGGTACATTGTTTACATGAATTTTACATCATTCATTATATATGTGCTTATATAGATATCACCAATTATAATTTACTTCTTCCTGGTTGTCTTTTAGAGAATTTTAATTATTTTTGGAAGTCTTTATGTCAGTCATTTATCAATTTTCACATATCCATGCTGTGGTGAATCAAATAATGATCAACTTGGAACACCTCGCTGAACTGAGTCAGTGTGGTTCTGGGAATGGAGGACCACCTGAGAATTGTTCCCAAGAGCATAAAAGGAGAACTGGAGGGGAAGATTGTATGCTATGATTTCCCTGGAGAAGCTCGCTGAGGCTGCTTTTCCTGATACAAACTGTGCCCTTATCATCCTTGGGTCCTCACTGACACTATTCTCAGGGGAGCTCTGGTCTTCACCTTGTGCATCGCTTCCTGGATCCAGGGGAGGTCCCTCAGCCTGGTGGCACAGATCCTTCATCCTCCGGTGCAGACTTTCTAGCTTCCACCACTGGCCCTTGGGCCTTCTGGGTGCAGATCCTCGATACCGACTTGCATGGGACATCGCCTTGGGTTCTAGGCCTCTGGCTGGACTCAAAGGACATTACTGTGGGATCCAGGCCCTCTGCTGGATTCTTCAGGTCTCTAGCATGTGGACAGATGTCTTGCACTCCTCCTCTGCATTTGACTTTTTTTGGTGAATATTATAAAATAATCCTATAAATTAGGTGTCTTGTATTAAATCTATTTCCTAGAAAACCCTGAGTATAACACGTGCAGATATGAAAGTGCCTGAGTACCATATGCTCTTCCAGAACCAATAGAAATGAAAGTATAGGTTTGACTTCAATGAAACATTTTTGAAATACAATGATAAGAAGTAGAAACCTGAAGGACATCACCCAAGGTTTTATTTTGCAATATGAGAATATTATACATATAATTTAATATAGAATTAACTTCTTTTATACTACACTTTTGCAATAGATGATAAGGTATTTAAAAGGAAAGAAATTCCTCAGTAATGGTGTACTTAGTAGTTGTTCACTTTTAAAATTTATGTTTTCTATGTCTCTCCATAACTTGTATTTCAATCTATGTATCTACTTACAAATTGACTTCTGCAATGTCATCAGTGAGACCTTATCTACTTCTCTAATAATGATGATGTATTTACCTGTTTAGGGATTTGAGGCACTGAAGAGGAGTGAAAACCACAAGAGAGAGAATAATTTAAGTAGAAGTGCTTTACTTAATTTAGTAATGTAAGTCTATAAACTATTAAAATTTCTGTGGACTAAGTTGAAAGTTCTAGTCTAACACATATTTACATTAAGTATTGAATTTTTCTGATAAGCTTTAAGCAAATTGATTAAAAAGGACTGTCTTATTTTTATAACAGTTGCTTATTTAGATTTATCCCTTTTTTCTTTAAAATGCTTTTAAATAAATTTCACTATATGCTATTTCAAATTTGCTACTTTAAGATAAAAGAATGAATTCTGTGATTGGCTTGTGACCACATCCTTTATGCTATATAATAAAGAATCTTCATATTATTTCTGTATATGAGAGTAATGCAAAAATAATGATCTAGGGATGAACATGCACACAGATAGCTTCAGTTGCAGTATTTTTTTGTTCATTTTTTTCTGATAGGTAAAAGAGTGAAAATATTTACTTTATAAAAGAAGAATTCCACTGAGGAAAACTTTGCTTTCTAAACACAGTTATTCCAGGACTTGTCCTTTGACCTTTCTAGAAACTCATTGAGTGCATAGTGTCACTAAACTAAAGAACTATTAGTGCTGTATCTCTAGCAACAATTGCCAGCGTTGCTTTCTAACTTTGAAATAAGGATGCCAGATAATTAGCAAGAATCACTAAGATCAACAAAGAAGCATTGTTATCTCAGCAATAAGATAATTCTGAGAAAACAATAATTTTTCAAATTCATAATTTAATCATCTGAGTAATGCCAGAAGAAAAAACTGAAATCTCAGCCAAAGAATGGAGTTCAAAGAGAAGTAATAAAGATGCTATCAACTGGTAACATGCAGAAATTAGGCAAAATAATTATGTTATTCATACTTACATTTTATTAGTTCTCTCGTTCATTTTGGTACAGATAAGGGCTAGATAATAAAATGGTCCCATGCTTTAATTTATTGAAAAGTTATCTCCCACAATACACTCTGAAGCTTATGGGCCATGACTTGACATTACAGACATGGTTTAATTAATAAATCCACATGAATAAGTGAGCTCATAAAAACTTAAATTTGTTTAGAGCAGTGATTCCAAGCTTTAGTGTTCATTAGAATCACCCAAAGAGCTAAAAGTGCACATTTCTATTCCTGATCCCTTGAGACCATGATTCAATAAGTCTTGAGTTGAGCCCAAGTAATTTTACAACAAACTCTCAGGTTACATTGACGCTTCTGAAATAGTACTTCTAGTCAACTTAACTTCTAGTTAAAATATCTTCATTAGTTCCTTAAAAACTGTCTTTAAATCCAGAGTGGTGGCACATGCCTGTCATCCCATACTCTGGAAGACTGAGGCAAGTTTGTCTTTTTGAGACAGTGTTTTGCTGTGCAGTTCAGACTGGCCTTGAAGTAACTTAGTAGCCCAGGCTGGCATTAAACTCATAGTGATCCTCCTGCCTCAGCTTCCCAAGTGCTGAAATTACAGATGTGCACCACCACACCCAGCAAGGATCAAAAGATATTTTTTTTTTGAGAGTGTCTCACTTTGTGGTTCACGCTCGAACTCACAGTGATCCTCCTGCCTCAGCCTCAAGGATCAAAAGTTTAAATTCTGCTGGTAAGCTAAAATTTAATGAGAGCTTGACTCCAAAAAAAATCAAGACACAAATAAGAGTTGAAGATGTAGGACAGTGTTGGGGACAAATAACAACAACCAGAGCAACAACAACAAAACCCTCTACCTTTTGTCCTATTTGGCAACATAGATTCTGATTCAGGAGAAGAAGATTATGGTGTTTTTTATGGCATTTTTAATTACTCTATTTACCAACCCATTTAGATCTAGTTTAGAGAGACATGAAACTCAGTTTTGAAGTGCTTGAAATTTTGAACTCCTGTGCATTTAAGTGTTTAAAATATTATTAAGCACCAAGTCAGGGTTTGCAGTTGTTGCTGTGTATGGTGTGGTGAATGCCGTTGGTGCATGTCGCTCTTACACTAAGCTCTCATCTCTGTATGAGTACATTTTTTAAAAGAAAATACAAATTCATGAAAATACAAATCTATATATGTCTACAGAGTCTGGTAAGTTCTCCCAAAGAAAAGGCGGACACTGTAAGAGACTATCAATCATGACCTTTCTGAAATAAGGCGTTCAACAAATCTACTCTGATTAATCCCTGAAATTAAAATCAAATTAGTGTGTTGAGTACAGAGAAAGTAGCCAACTACTGAAGAGTACTAGTTTCCAATACTGGTGCACAGAATTATGCATCAGAAGACCAGAGTGCTGATGCACAGAGTTATGGGAAAGGAGACTGGACAAAGCCTTGTGGTCTAGACCAGGAGATGTAGATTCTTTTTTTAAGTGCAGTTGAAAGGACTTTTTTAAATAAATTTTTTAAGATTTTACAGTCTATCTGATCACCTTTGCAACTCTGTTTAAAACATGGAATAAACAGAGACGGAAAAAGCATTTTGAAGTTGAGTGGGATTATATATTTAACAGTTAAAGGTAATGTAAATCATGAAATCCATTATGATATTCTTTCTTTTAATTAATTCTAAAATTAATCTATTTGGCTTAATGTAGGTTTGCCCTCTGATATAGTCTTATGTCCAGTAGCTGCTGGCTATCTTTATATTCACTGCTGCTGATTAGTGAAAGTATTTATTTTCATAAGCCCCTACTACTTTCTCTATTTTCTTTCTTAACTACCTTATGGAGCTGGCTATTTCATTTCCCTTTCAGCAGGCTTGGAGTGGTGAGCTGTAGTTAAGACCTCAGGGATCAGGCTGCCCAATTTCACATGAAGGGTCATGTGAAGATTCTTCTGCTAACAAGTGATTTATTTTATCTTCTGTAAAATGGACATAAAGTACTGGGGACAATGTAAGAGAGAAAGCTCTTCATAAATCATGATTGTCATCAGTATTAATTTTCTTATTTAAAATAACAGGAACAACTTCATAAAATACTTAGTTTTATTTATGAAAATTTCTTAGAAATATTCTACCCAATTTCAAATGAAAGTGATGATTTCTAATGAACTATTTATTGTAACCATTAATTACATATTAATGTTAAAAAGTAGATATATCCCATTTAATTTCAATTAAATACACTAAGTCAATGATGTATCAAAGAACTAGGATGGGAAAAGTTCTGAGATTAGAAGGTTGTAGTGTATTACAAAATATTATTTAAGCAGGTAATTACAAACTATTATAGTCAGGTTTCTAAGAAAACCAATGACTTTATTTTAGACATAGGTAAAAATTTTTGCCAATGCACAGTTAAACCAAATGCTAACCTAGTGTGCAATTTATGAAGAAGGATTGTTCAAAACATGGGAGAAAAATAATAGCAATGATATACTAGCCCATACCACCAGTGAAAATAAAAGGAAATTATTTAATCATCTATAATGTTATGATATTTACATCTTTCAAATGCACCATTTAATATTATTGGCATGAGCTATGAGAAAATTTCATTTAGTGAACCACCTCAAGAGCTTATTACAATTGTTTTATAAAGGAGATGGTAAACTTAGAAGTAATTACTGTGTCTTAACAAAATGTCATATGCCATATCCTAAGTCTTCTAAAATTTTGCTTGTTTCCAAAGGAAAATCCATCCATTTCTAATGATTTCTGATACATATCTGTCAGTCTATTGCTCATTGTTAATATTCATAACATAAGTGATGATACAATAACAGATTTCTTGAAATATAACACCAACAAGGAAAATATTGACAAGTTTTCTTATGAATATTGTAAAAATTCTCTTGTAGTATTATAAACAAGTAACAGCACAAAGTAAAAATGGATATAATAGAATTAAATGATATCTGTGTGAATTGAGTAATTTGTGATACATATGCACATATATTTTCAAATGCTGAAGGAAAAACATTCTTATTGTAGATTAAACCCATTCGTTCATTTGTTCTGAAAAATATTTGAGTGCCTATTACATATCAATTATTTTCAACATGTTTAGATTTGAGCAATAATTTAATGTATCAGGATGCTTAATAATTTAATGTATCTGGATGCTTACTTTCTGCAGGGAAAGATACACTACACACAAACACACACACTAACACACTCATACACACACGCACACCAATACACACAGAATCATATACTGGCTAATGATGAGAATAGGTTCAAAGAAATATGTTAGGTAAGTGTGCAAATGTGTTTGCCCTTGTGCAAACCTCACCAAGTGTGTTTATACAAGCTTGGAGACAGAACCCTTGTGTATAACTACTCATACAGGGTACCCTGTTGCACCTAGGCAACAAACCTGTTCAGTATATTGTATTGAATACTGTGGGTAGTAGTAACAAAATGATAAGTGGTTCATCTTAAATTCCAGATATAAACAATGAACAGTAAAAATGTAGTATAAGAGCCAATGAATGGGATGTCCATGTAGAGCGTGTACTGTGAGACGAGACTTTGGGACTGGAAGTTGCTGTGGGCAGCCACTGAGTAAGAGGTGAGCAAACAGCCCACATGTGGCTGCGCACTCCTGTAGACTTCAAAAACATGGTGGACTTGGCCTATTATCATTTCAGTGAAATTACTTCAAGAATAATTTAAGCTTAGGTTACTATAAGATTTTACATAATAAACTTTTCATTTTCTTCACCTTTTGACTCTCATAATAGCACAACTTAAAACAGACATCTTGTACAGCCATGCAAAAATATTTTAATATTTTTATGCTATAAGATTTTTAATGTTTGAATTTTACTTTTAAAAAGTAAGATTAAGGGCTGGCGGTTTAGCTCAGTGGTTCTGGCACCTGCCTTGCAAGTGCAAGGTCCTGAGTTCAATCCCCAGTACCAAAAAAAAAAAAAGTAAGATTAATAAGATTTTCAAATTTTATTTTTTAAATATTTCTTTTTAACTAAGACAAAATGAACATGAGCTTTGTCTCCACAAGGCCATCATCACCCTCACTGGCTTCCAGGCCCACATCCTGCCCCACTGGACAGTCCGCCAGGCAATAACACACACGGAACTGTCGTGTCCTACGACATCAGAGACATTTTCTGGAAAAACTGAAGGCCTGGCTATGGGCTGTTTTACAGTTAAAATTGTTTAATAAATAGAAAAAATACACCCTAAAGTAATATTGAGAGCATTAACAATCAGTAACATAGTCATTTTCATTTTCCAGTGTTGCGGTTATGCAAAATTTGGTTTGACACGCTTATTTTTGACTAACTGAATAGCAGTTTGCTTACACCAACATCACCATACACCTATGAGTACTATGTTGTGCTATGACATTACCATGGCTACAGTGTCAGTGCACAACAGGAATTTCTCAGCTCCATTATCATGTTATGGGACCATCTTCCTGTGGGTGGTCTGCCATTGACCAAAAGACTATTTTACAGTGCATGGCCAGAACTAAATGCTTCAGATAGTAAAAAGTCACACAAAGGAAAAAAAATTAAGGGGATCAGGAGCATACACTTGACTGCTGTTCTAGAAGTAATCAGGAAAAAACTGCGAGGAGGTAAGATTGAGATTAATTTGATTGAAACATAGGGGCTATATCAACATTGAGCAAAAGACCAGTCCAGACAGTGGCTCAGCCTGTCCCAAAGCCTAGGAAAACAATCTTTGAATGTTCTGGGAGCCACAGTGTGATAACTATTGTTAGATCAGAGAGTATAAGGAAGAGTGGGAACTGATAACATAAGGTGGGATACTGGTGGCTTGACAATTTAGGACTAGGAAGCCTGTTGAGAAATTCAAGTGTTATTGTGTTTCTAGAGAACAGAAGACGTTGAAGGCTTGTGAACAGAGAAGTAAACAAATTTTTAGAATGTTTTTAAAGGGCATCACTAGCTGTCTGTGGAGAATTGACCCATGAGGCTCTAAAATGGAGACTAGTTGGGGAGATGCTCTCATCCAGGTGGGGTTGGAGGTGCCAAGAATAAGACTCCAGTGGCAGGACTGGGACAGTCTGGGCAGGTGCAGAATGTGGGATATATTTTGAAGAGGTGTACTGGATATTTGATGTTTAGAAACCTCAAGCAGTCCATAATATGTCATTGATTGTAAGATAAAATCCTTTTGTTTTCATGATTCGTCATGATCTGGCTCTCTTCCCAGGTTCAGTTACCTTGTTTGGTATTAGATTCTCAGATTATATTCTTACAAAACTTTTCTTCTCTTACATTATATTTTCACATTATTTCTAATGCCTCTGCTGTCCATTTTCTACATATTTCTCAAACACACTGAAAATCTCCATGGAGGATTCACTCCTCTGCTAAACGTTCCCCTCAAACTTCGCACCTGGGACAAACTGTGGAATGTCTCTGGGCTATGTCTGTCTGACTGTCTGTCTATATCACACACACATAAACACACACACTTCCACACAATGCATACTCATATATATTCACATAGCATATATTTTATTGTACTGCAATATGTGTGTGTTTTGGTCATTTCTCTCTCTCACTAGTGTTTAGAGTGCATTCGGTGAAAGAAATCCTTATTATGTGACACTGATTTGTAGTTTAAGGGCAAGAAAAATATTAGATGCTCAATAAAATAAAATAGAAAAATTTCCTTGATTTTGTATTTATAAAAAGCCTCATTGAAAGGCGAATACCGAATGTACTGTATATATTAATTCAAATAGCATAAATATTTCAGAAATATTGAATACTTGGCAGGTTACTTGTGACAACTTTATTAATACATAATTACTTAGATAAAAAGAAATTATTTGAGTACTGTCTAGGGAAAAGTTTGAGTTTTGCACCCAGCAGAGTGCAGCTGTATTTAGAGTGTAAGAGCTGTAGGAAGGCGATTTCTGCATAGTTAAATAAATCTTTGTCAACAAATATAAATATCATGCATTAAGAAAGATTTCCTTTTATTTTGTTGAAAGAATCTGAAGTATAAGTGACAGACAGTCACATTTATAATGAAAAAAACATAAAACCTTTTACATTTGCTTCTCATTTTAAATAATTTATGGTACTGCAATTTCAGCAACTTATTAAAAAGCTATCCTTATCTAGTGAAGACATAGACATCTTTATTTCTGATATTTACTTGCAGACACTTCTAACAGACATCATTTCTAAGCTGGTTTGAAATTATTAATACTGTTTTCAAAAAATCACAAAATTTATTATTAATCTAACACATATCTGGAAAAATGCATTTCTTTAACTCTTCTTAAAATGTCTGCTTCAAAAATTTGAAACCATTCAGAGAATATTTATAGGAAGTAGATAGAAGCAGGAACAAAACAAAATTCGTGTTATGTGCTGTGAAAATTTTCATATTGATTTTTACAAATATTGCTATTGAATTAGAATGAAATTCTTTGAAAACAATTCTTTGTCTTATAAAATGTATGCACTACAGAAATGTAAGATGTAATAAGTAGACAAGATACTAAAAATCTAGCAAATAGAAGAGTAAATAGTGAATATATTGTCCTTTAGTAGCCATTTATTGGGATATAATGTATAGGATACATTCAGTGTTAAATTGTTGCAGCTCACAATTCATGTACAAAATGAGTGAATGATATTCAAATGGAATAAAAAATATTTTGTGATGTACAGATATCAAATATTGTGAAGATTTCATTTAATTTAATTAACAAAGAATCTAGCAAATGCTACAAGAAAACTCATAATACTTTACTTTTACCTTCAGGTAACAAGTGCTGGAGTGAATTAATAAATGAATTCAAAATTGGCAAAGTGATAAATGCTTACAGAACAATAATTACTTGAGGTCTGCTAGAAAAAATTTTGAGTTTCCACAAGAAAGATTTACTATAGCATGATTTGTTGGTTTTGCTTGGGGGTTTTTTGTTATTGTTTTTAGGACATTTCAAATTGTAAAATAGTGCAAAGATTATGAAAATAAAAATAAATTTTACAGTCAGATATCCACAAAGTATTTACCTTCAAACGACAGCTATTTTTCCTTGAAGATGTGTAATATATTTTTATTTCATAGCACATGTCCTCATGAACTAGGTGCAGTATTTTGGTATACAAGCACACAGTGGATAGAGTTAAGGAAAAATAGAATGTATCAAAATAAATGGTGAACATTTACATTTTAAAAATTTATAAGAGTAAAATATACTTTGCAATTAATTGCCTTCAAAATACTCCTTCTTGTCTGAACACACATCCCATTGTTATTGCTACTTTCTAAAGCAGTTTAAGAAGTCCTCTTTTGTGAGTGTCTTTACAAGAAACAATCAAAATATAGTGAAAGTTGAGTGTCATCCAATGGAAAGACAGGATCCTAAAATCATTACAGTACCTATTCCTCTAGCTTATTCATCAATGTGGCATCATATGACTTCTGGCTCTTCCCCAAAGTGAAAATGACCACAAAATGTAAATGTTCAGTCTCTTGAGGACAGCCATGACTGCATACGTAAAGATATTCATGAAAGAGGACTTCCAGAACTGATCCAGAAAGCAACAAGAATGATGGGATAAGTGTGTTGGAAAAGAAGGGGATTATTTTGAGTGGATTCATGGCAATGTATCATTTATAGCAACAGTTTTCTTTAAATTGAAACATACATCATATTTTCAATCATATCTCATATCTCCAATATATTTTCTGAGTTTGTTTTATCATGTTATTTGAGATTCATAGCCTTTTCCCTTTGTGGTTAATCATCTTGTACTCAAAAATTATTTTCATTATCATTTTCTCTATTTTTCTAGGATTTCCTTTCCACTATCAATAGTTTTTTAAAAAAAGAAATAAAGGCATGTAATATATTCCTAAAAAGGGACATGTTAATAAAGAATTTCAGTTCAAATTGTTTAAAGATTTGATCAAGAGATTTATATTTAATTAAGGGGAGAAAAAATTTCATATCCTTTTCAAAAATTATTGTTTTAATTATTGTGAATCACTGTTGTTCTAATCCTAAGGGAGAAAGAGCAATAGAATGAGAGACTGAGAGACTGTTGTAAAACTATGGGAATTAATTTGAAGAAGAGGAAATGATGGGGGGATCTACAGTTATTTCTTTCCACTATGTAATCTATGCTTTGCCTATCTAGAGCTTCTTATTAATCACTCATGCAAGATAAAACATCAGTAAAATTGTAATGGCTGTATTTAAATGGGTTTTTAATGTGAGTATACAACTGAAAACAGTAGGAATAGAAACTTCTCCATACTAATATTTATGCTTTAAAATACTGAAAGTATTATAGTAAAATATATTTGCACACATCCTGGAAAAATAGTACTAAATAATTTGTGAAATATATCCTCTAGGAATACATCAGAATTTTATGGACTGGTTAAAACAGAAGGTTTGTGATTTAGGCCACATTACGGTATCTGCATTTATGGAACATCAATTACAGGCTTACTTGAAGAGTCTCCAGTGCAACATCTTTTTGTTTGACAGATAAAATTTCTAGGTCAGCCTGCAGAATAATAAGGTAACATAAAAGATTTCAGTTGGACTTGGAGGTTGATTTATGGAATTAAACCTGAATTCTTAAACTGTAATCATTCTATAAAACTATAGATATGTAGTGCTAGTGAAAATAAGACTTTCTTCCTGATTAAGAATAATTAATAACTGTTTCAGTGAAAAATTATATAATGAAGAAGTGAACTTCTTTAGCAGAATAAATAGAAATATATTTTTTCTGTCTTTACTATTTGATAAATCAATATACATAATTTTCTGTGTCATGAAGAAAAATAACTCTTGTGTAATCCACACATACTTAAGAATTAATTCATTTTATATTATGAAAAACTATTTTCTTTCTAATACAGTGAAATATTTGAATGCCTCTTATTCTAAAAAAAATTTATTTGCAGGTTCTGATAAATAGCAGTTCACTTTACATGTGCATTTATATCTTCACTTTTTCCAGAAAATTAATTGTAAATAAAATACCAGGTAGACGAGTGGTGAGACATAATTGCTAAAATATGCAGTTAAAGAGTAAAATCCTGACAGTGACAGAGGCCTGTTGAAAACATGTACAAAGAAAAATGTGGGTAGCTCTTTGTAGTAGTCAATTGTGGGTAAGGAAGGAGTTAAATAAACAAATAAATGTTTTTAAAAAGCCATAAGTGAAGTGAAATCAATTGAATGAAAACTTTATGTAATTTCAACATCACTAGTCATTCGAGAGATGCAAATGAAAACAGCCCTGAGATTCCACTTCACTCCAGAAAGAATGGTTGCTATCATGAAATCAACCAATAACAAATGCTAGCAGGGCTGTGGGGAAAGAGGAACCCTGCCCCACTGCTGGTGGGAGTGTAGACTGGTGCAACCACTGTGGAAATCAGTATGGAGATATCTCAAAGAACTAGGATTGGAAGTCCCATTTGACCCTGCTATTCCACTGCTGGGGATCTTCCCCAAAGAATTAAAAGAATCATACCACAGTGATATATGTGTGCCCATGTTCATAGCAACACAATTTGTGATAGCTAAAACTTAGAAACAGCTGAAATGCCCATCAACTGGAGACTGGATAAAGAAAATGTGTTTGTTTTTTGTTATAAAATGGAGTACTACTCAGTCATAAAAATGAGAAATTAGAGACATTTATAGCTAAGTGGATGCACACTGAGGCCATACTCTTAAGTGAAATAAATAGGACACACATGTATAAATACCAAATAGTTTCTCTGGTGTGAGAAACTGAAAGTGTAAATAAGAACTAATATGTATAATAGGTAATGTGAAATAGGAAGAAAAGGAGCAAAGGGGAAGGAAGTGGGAGGGATTGGGGAAAGGATAGAAGGGAATGGGATTAATATGAGAAAATGGAGAAATAGGAACAAAATCTTTGTAAATAGGGAAGAATGGAGGGGTTGAAGGGAGGGCTGGGCAAGGGTGAAAAATAAGAACCAAGAGAGACTATGTAAAGGTGCAAATTTCCAAGGATGAATGTCATTATATTGTATACCTAAAATGTACCAATGATTAGAATGAATAATTGATAATACAAAATAGGAAGAAAAGGTCCAAAGGGGTAGGGTTAGTGGGAGGGGCAGGGGAAAGGAAAGAAGGGAAAGGAAAAATGATGAGAAATGGAAAAAGTGGAAATAAAGTCTTTGTAATTAGGGAAGGGTGGAGGGGGTGAAGGGAGGGCTAGGAATGGGGAAAAAATAAGAAGCAAGATGCATTATGTAAAGGTACAATTCCCAATGAGAAATGTAATTGTGTTGTATACCTAAAATGTACCAATAAAAGAATTTAATAAAAAAAAAGAAAAAGAAAAGTTTATGTACTGCCAATAAGGGTCAATATCTTTGATTCACTTACTACCCATTTTAGAAGGAATATTCATAAACTTGTAACTTAATATTTTCATAGAATTATAATTATGTACTTTTAAGTCTGTAAATTAGTTTTTAAATTTCAAGTTTTGTAAATTAATTAATTAATAATTTTAAAATATGAATTATTTTTAAAATTATAAGGTTTCTAGGATGCAAAAAAACCTAAAGAAAATAAAGACCTCGATGATGAAAAATATGCTATAGAGCTGAATAAAGGCATAAACTTTTGTACTGAATCAGCCTTCTGAAAATAAGAATCAAAAGGAAAAATGTTGCCTAATTCTGGACATGTTCTTCTAAAATTTTTCATTAGACAGCAGTAAAATAAGAACATGACTAACATTATGTTTACTGGTGAGGAAATAAATGCTTTTCTCCAAAGATTGAGAAAAAGGCAAGAATGGCCCTTCCTACTCCTTCTATTCTGAATCATACTGGAAATCATAACTAAAGCAATTATACAAGAAGAGGAATTAAAAGGCATATAGATAAAGAAAATCAAATTATTTATTGGCAAACTACTGGGTTTTCTATCTGAGAAATCTCAAAGAATCAACAAAGCTCCTAAAACTATTAAGATTTTATAGACAATTGGCAATATATAAGGTTAGTGTACAAAACTGACTACATTTCTACATATTAGCAATCAGTAATTTTAATTTGAAAATAAAACACTGCATTTACATTGCATCATATTCATATATTTAGATATTTATATATGTACAATATCTATATGAGGAAAGCTTAACACAGATGAAAATTTCCAAAGAAGACCTAGATCTTTTGAAGAGATATTCCAGGCTTATGAATAGGAATATTGTTAAGATGTCATTTCTTCTTAACTTTTTCTATATATTTGTTACAATTCCAATAAAATTTCATACAGATTATGTTGTAGACATTGATAAAATGATTCTAAAATTTATATGAAATGACTAAAGACAAAAAGTATCCAAAAAACACAGAAGAAGTAAAACAAAATTGGAACACTGGCACAAATGTACTTTCTAGATTTACTACACAGCCATACAACCAAGATAGTGTTGTATTGGTGAAAGAAAAAAAATTCATTTCAATGGAGTATACAGCCCAGTTATAAATACATAAATATTATCAGTTATCTTCTTTTGAATAAATAGAGGTAATTAAATGAAGAAAAGATAGTATTTTCAACAAATGGTGCCAGAACAATGAGAAATCCAAATCCAAAGATTTAATCTGCACACAGTATGTATGCCTCTTATAAAAATTAATGCAAAAGATGTCATGGATTTAAATATAAAAGTTTCAAATTTGTTGACGATAATATGTGATACTCTAGATAAACTTGGGTTTTCTGATGACATTTTAGGAACAATACCAAGAACTCAATTTATAAAAGAAAAAATCAATAAGTTAGACATCTTTAAGATTGAAAACAGCTATATGACTGCCAAGATAATGAAAAGTCAGAGACTGCAAGAAAACATTTGTAAAATATCTATCTGATAAAAGACTGGGATATAAAATTCTTTAAAATTCACCATAAAACATAAACAATCCAATAAAAATAGGCAAAAGATCTAAAAACATATACTTCATCAGAGAAGATATACAAACAGCAAAAAACAATAAGAAAACGAGTTGCGGGGAATACGCCGAATCAGCCGACTGCAAACAGGCAGGTCTTCCCATGCCCTACCGAGGTCCCAAGTCACTCGGAACATGCCAAATCAGCCCTCTGCATACAAGCAGGTCTGTGCAAGCCCTACTGAGGTCCCGAGCCCCAGGGAACATGCTAATCAGCCAGGTGCAGACAGGCAGGTCTGTGCACACCCTACCAAGGTCCCAAGTCACATAGAAGATGCCGAATCACCCCGCTGCAAACAGGCAGCCACCTGGTTCCACACTACAAAGATGCAGAGAACATCAGACCACCAGACCATAGTACTGAGTCCCGCTGCTCCGGGCCCAGAGGTAGGGGCTCCTGAGCTACCATCCCACTGCTCCTGGTCCAGAGGAAGGGACTTACCGGCCACCATCCCTCCTGATGCTCCCAACTCACAGGAAGGAGCTCTTGGGCCACCATCACAACCGCTGCTCCTGGCCCCTGTCCCACCTCACCCAGATCAGAGAAGGTAATCCATGAAGGTGCTAACAGCCCCCTGCCCCAGTCGAAATGAGAAAACACATAAATAAGTCTCAAAACCAGACTTCCAGATCAACTACAGCAACCCCAAAGGGAAATGAGATGGAACACTCTGATACTCAACAACCTGGACCCACTGAACTGGCAACAAAAGGGGATCTGGAAAAAATGAAATCAGAAATAATTTTTCAGATAACAGGAGAATTTGTGCCCCTAGTGCAAGACATGATTAATAAATCTAGAGAGGAGCTCAGGAACATGATGGAATCCCAACATAGGAAACGAATGGAATCCAAAAAACAGATGCAAGTAGATTTCCAGGAGATGAAAAACTCCATTGAAAGTCTACACAGCAGAATGAGCCAATGTGAGGACAGAATTTCAGATATAGAAGATAAGATTGCAATTAGTGACCAGGAAAAGAAAAATTGTTTCAGAATTATAAGGGAACATGACAAATCAACCCAACAGCTGCTAGATGATGCAAAGAAGAATAACATAAGACTGATTTGGCACAATGAAGAAACAGGAGAGAGTGCAGATGACATAAAAAATACTCTTCACAGAAATAATGGCAGAAAACTTCCCAAGCAGGGGAAAAGAGCTTGACATACAGATAAGTGAGGCATATAGGACTCCAAATAGCCTTGATCAAAAAAAATCTACACATAGGCATATAATTGTTAAGATTCCAGAAACACAACAGAAGAACAAAGTTCTCCAAGCAGTCAGAGAAAAGAAACAAATCACATACAAAGAAAAGCCCACCAGAATCACAGCAGACTTCTCAACACAAACCATCAAGGCAAGAAGAGCTTGGAGTGACATATTCTAAGCCCTAAAAGAAAACAGCCTCCAACTCAGATTGATGTACCCTGCAAAACTATCTTTCAAAATTGATGGAGAAATAAGATACTTTCATGACAAAGAGCACCTCAGGAACTTTGTGAATACCAAACCAGCAAACCAAAGAATTTTACACAATATCCTAGGAACAGACATTGAGGATCACAACCCCAGGAAGCAAAGCAGAATGAACCCATCTGGCATGACAAGAAATTAAATGTAAAGGGGGAGAACCCAACAAAAAGAAAAAGTCATGGCAATGACAAGTCAGTACGTTTCAGTTATAACCATCAATGTTAACAATCTAAAATCACCAGTCAAAAGAAATAGACTGGCAGAATGGGTCAAGAAGCAAAATGCAACAATATGCTGCATACAAGAAACACACTTAATTTGAAAGGAAACTCATAGACTGAAAGTTAAAGGGTGGAAAACAATACTCCATGTGACAGGAACTCCCTGCAAAAGCAGGAGTAGCTATCCTCTTTGCAGATCAAGTAGATTTCAAACCAACAGCAATTAAGAGAGATGAAGAAGGACACTACATCCTTGTAAAGGGAACAATCCAAGAGGAAGAGATGACAATCTTAAATATCTATGCACCAAACAATAGTGCACCCAACTATATAAAACAAATACTAACGGACATGAAAAGTCATATATGCACTAATACAATTGTAGTGGGGGACCTCAACACCCTACTGTCACAAATAGATAGATTAACTAGACTAAAAATAAGTAATGAAATACTAGAACTCAATCAAACTCTTGAACAAATGAACTTAACAAATGTTTACAGAGTCTTCCACCCCACAAAATTAGAATACACATTCTTCTCAGCTGCACATGGGTCATTCTCAAAAATAGACCACATACTCACACATAGAACATGTTTAAGTAAGTGCAAAGGAACTGAAGTTATCCCCTGTATATTACCAGACCATAGTGCGATGAAATTGGAGATCCATAGCAAAAGAAACTCAAAAAATTTCATAAACAGGTGGAAATTGAACAACGGACTTCTGAATAACCAATGGGTCATAGAGAAAATTAAAGAAGAAATCAGACAATTCCTTCAATTAAATGACAATGACAATACACCATATCGGAATCTATGGGACACAATGAAAGCAGTCTTACGAGGGAAATTCATAGCAGTGAATATGCATATTAGGAAAACAGAATGAGCCCAATTAAAGAACCTGATGCTGAACCTCAAGCTTCTAGAAAAAGAAGAGCAGGACAACCCCAAAGCTCATACAAGGGAGGAAATTATAAAGATCAGAGGAGAAATCAATGCAATGGAAACTAAGAGATTGATACAAAAAATCAATGAAGCCAAGAGTTGGTTCTTCGAAAGAATCAACAAAATTGACAAACCCTTAGCCAACCTTGTCAGAAAAAAGGAAAGAAAAGGCCCAAATCCGTGCAATTAGGAATGAAAAGGGTGAAATTACAACAGACCCAGCAGAAATACAGAGGATCATCAATACCTACTTCTAGAACCTATACACCAATAAGATGGACAACACAGAAGAAATGGACAGATTCCTAGGTACATGAGAATTACCATAGTTGAACAAAGAAGACCTAAAAATTCTGAACAACCCAGTATCAACCAATGAAATTGAAAATGGAATTAAAAACTTATCAACTAAGAAAAGCCTGGTCTCTGATGGCTTCCCTGCTGAATTCTACAAGACATTTAGAGAGGAACTGCTGCCACTACTGTTTAAACTCTTCAATGAAATTGAAAGGGAAGCAATACTCCCAAATTCATTCCTGGAAGCAAGCATCACCTTGATCCTCAAACAGAGAAAGACCCAGCTGAAAATGAGAACTATAAGCCAATCTCGGTAAAGAACATAGATGCAAAAATCCTTAATAAGATAATGGCAAACAGAATGCAGAAGATCATCAAGAAGATCATACACTCTGATCAAGTGGGATTCATCCAAGGGATGCAGGGATGGTTCAATATATGAAAATCAATCAATGTAATACACTATATCAATAGAGCCAAGGACAAAAACCATATGATTATCTCCATAGATGCAGAAAAAGCACTTGACAAAATCCAACATGCATTTATGATAAAAACCCTACAAAAAATTGGAATAGATGGTCTCTACCTCAAACTGATAGAAGCCATCTATGAAAAACCAACAGCCAATTTCATACTAAATGGTCAAAAACTGAAATCCTTCACACTGAGATCAGGAAGAAGACAAGGATGTCGACTATCATCGCTCTTGTTCAAATAGTTCTGGAAACATTAGCCATGGCAATTAGATAAGAGAAAGAAATAAAAAGACTAAAGACAGGTAATGAAGAACTCAAATTGTCATTATTTGCAGATGACATGATACTCTATATAGAAGACCCCAAGAACTCCACCAAAAGTCTTCTAGACTTAATAACCAAATTCAGTCAAGTAGCTGGTTACAAGGTCAACACAAAAATCAATAGCTTTCCTCTACACCAATAACAGACTCACTGAGAGAGAATTAGGGCAAATAATTCCTTTCACAATAGCATCCAAAAAACTGAAATACCTAGGAATCAACCTAATGAAAGAAATCAAAGACCTCTTTGAAAACTATGGCACTCTGAAAAGAGAGATTGAAGATGATATCAGGAAATGAACAGACATCCTGTGCTCTTGTGTAGGAAGGATTAATATAGTGAAAATGGCCATACTCCCAAAACTACTATATAGATTTAATGCAATTCTAATTGAGATCCCAGCAGCATACTTCATGGGCCTCGAGAAAACAATCCAAAAATTCATTTGGAACAAGAAGAGACCCAGAATAGCAAAAGCAATTCTAGGCAACAGAGACATGGCAGGAGGCATCACAATCCCCAACCTGCAACTATACTACAATGCTACTGTGATAAAAACACCATGGTACTGGCAAAGAAACAGATCTGAGGACCAGTGGAGCAGATTAGAAGATGCAGAAACAATGCCAGACACACTCAGCCATCTCATCTTCAATAAAGGAGCCAAACACCCTCACTGGAGGAAAGATAACCTCTTTAATAAATGGTGCTGGAAAAATTGGGTTTCAACTTGCCAAAGATTAAAACTAGACCTCTATCTCTCACCATGCACTAAACTAAAATCAAAATGGATTAAAGATCTAAATATTAAAATAGAAACTCTGAACCAGTTGGAACAGAGGTTAGGTAGAACCCTTGAAGACATCAGTGTAGGAAAAGATTTTATGAACAAAACCTCAGTTGCCCATGAACTACCACAAACCATCAACACTTGGGATCTCTTCTTATTAAAAGGCTTCTGCATAGCAAGAGAAACCACCAGCAGTGTGAAGAGACAACCCACAATGTGGGAAAGTATCTTCACCTGTTCTTCCTCAGACAAAGGTCTACTATCTTGAATCTATAAAGAACTTAAAAAGATCAGACCTCCCAAATTTAAAGACCCAATCCAAAATTGGGCATCTGAAATGAACAGACATTTCTCAGACAAAGAAGTAGAAATAGCAAATAAATACGTGAAAAAATGTTCAACATCACTGGTCATTCGAGAGATCCAAATGAAGACAATGCTGAGATTCCACTTCACTCCAGAAAGAATGGCTGCTATCATGAAATCAACCAATAACAAATGCTGGCAGGGCTATGGGGAAAGAGGAACCCTGCCGCACTGCTGGTGGGAGTGTAGACTGGTGCAAGCACTGTGGAAACCAGTATGGAGATACCTCAAAGAAGGAGAACTGGAAGTCCCATTTGACCCTGCTCTTCCACTGTTGGGGATCTTCCCCAAAGAATTAAAACAATCATACCACAGTGATATATGTGTGCCCATGTTCATAGCAGCGCAGTTTGTGATAGCTAAAACTTGGAAACAGCTGCAATGCCCATCAACTGGAGACTGGATAAAGAAAATGTGTTTTTTTTATAAAATGGAGTACTACTCAGCCATAAAAAATGAGAAATTAGAGACATTTATAGCTAAGTGGATGCACATTGAGGTGATACTCTTAAGTGAAGTAAATAGGACACACATGTGTAAATATGAAATAGTTTCTCTGGTGTGAGAAACTGAAAGTGTAAATAAGGACTAAATGTATAATAGGTAATGTGAAATAGAAAGAAAAGGGGCAAAGGGGAAGGAAGTGGGAGGGATAGGGGAAAGGATAGAAGGGAATGGGATTAATATGAGAAAATGGTAAAATAGGAACAAAGTCTTTGTAATTAGGGAGGACTGGAGGGGTTGAAGGGAGGGCTGGGCAAGGGTGAAAAATAAGAACCAAGAGATACTATGTAAAGGTGCAAATTTCCAAGGATGAATGTCATTATATTGTATACCTAAATTGTACCAATGGTTAGAATGAATAATTGATAATGTAAAATAAGAAGAAAAGGTCCAAGGGGGTAGGGGTAGTGGGAGGGGTGGGGGAAAGGTAAGAAGGGAAAGGAAAAATGATGAGAAATGGAAAAAATGGAAATAAAGTCTTTGTAAATAGGGAAGGGTGGAGGGCATGAAGGGAGGGCTAGGAATGGGGAAAAAATAAGAACAAAGATGCATTATGTAAAGGTACAATTCCCAATGAGAAATGTAATTTTGTTGTAAAAAAAAAATAAGAAAACATGCTCAACATCATATGCCAGTGGAAATTTACATATTAAAACCATAATGTAACTTAAACTTATAAACTGTAAACTTGTGATAATCCAAAATACTGAAAACACTAAATATTTTTAAAATATTGATCAATAGTAGCTTTCATGTATTGCTGATGAAATATTGTGGCAAAGCCACTTAGACACTTTGAAAATATCTCAAAAAACTAAACATACTCTTATTATAAAATACAGCAATTATGCCCCTAATATTTACTTAAATGGCTTACAAAGCTATGTAATCACAAAAAACATAAAAATATTCATGATAGCTTTATTCCCAATTATTAGAAATTGGAATCAAAATATCCTCTTATAGGCCAATGGGTAAGAAAATAGTGGCAGGCACATACAATTTAATATTATCCAGAAATAAAAGGAAATGAGCTATTCTTATTGTTAAGTGATTTTTTGAAATTGTCTGAAAAGGCTACATACCATGTGATTCCTAATATATGGTATCCTGGAAGATTAAAAAATAGAGCTGGTGGACAGATCAATAATGATGATGAGACTGGTGCTTGTGAAGAAGGGAAAAAGGGAAGGAGATTACATGGTATGCAGGGAGTACTGACACTTCTCTGCAGTATTGGAATCGTGGATAAATGCCATACATTGAGCAGTAATCATATACCTGCACACAGCTGTGAAAGCTAATGTAAGCTATATGTTTTAATTAGTAGCATGTTTATATTGCCCCAAGAGCCTTAACAAATGTACAAAGCTAGGATGCTAACAGTTCACTGCATAAGGAACTGAGGAAAACATAGATAAAAACTACATTTTGCTCAACTTTTCTGGAAACCTAAAAATTGTTCTAAAAATAAAATGTATAAAAACAGACAATAAAAAGTAGACCCTTAAATATTATCAAAAAATTTTAATAAAGCCAAGATATTTGAAAATGTTGAGATATGTTTACTACCTTGAGGAAGAATTATTTCAAAGAATTTAATGTACAAAAAGGATTTCTTCCCAAACATAAGAAATTAAAATTGAAAAAATATGCAGAAAAGGCATTTGGCAAAATCCACCACCCATTCATGATAAAAACACTACATAAAATCAGAATAGAAGGTCTTTAACTCAACCTGATTAAGGGTATCTATGAAAAACCAACAGCCAACATCATACTAAATGGTCAAAAACTGAAAACTTTCATGCTAAAATCAGGAGCAAGATAAGGATGCCCACTATCACCACTCCTGTTCAATATTGTTCTGTAAACATTAGCCATAGAAATTAGACAAGAGAAAGAAATAAAAGGAATAAAGACAGGAAAGGAAGAAGTGAAACTGTCATTATTTGCTGATGATATGATACTTTACATAGAAGACCAAAAAAACTTGGTCAAAAGTCTTCTAGACCTAATTGACAAATTCGGTAGAGTAGCTGGATATAAGGTCAACGCTCAAAAAACAATAACCTTCTCATACTCAAATAGCAGACTCATTGAGAGAGAAATTTGAGAAATAATTCCTTTTACAATAGCATCTAAAAAAATGAAATATCTAGGAATCAACCTAACAAAGGAAGCAAAAGACCTCTACACTGAAAACTACAGCACTCTGAAGAAGGAGATTGAAGAGGATATAAGAAAATGAAAAGATATCCCTTGTTCCTGGGTAAGAAGAATCAATATAGTGAAAATGGCCATACTTCCAAAACTACTATATAGATTTAATGCAATACTGATTGAAATTCCAACAATATACTTCACAGAACTAGAGAAAACAATCCAAAAATTCATTTGGAATCAGAAGAAACCTAGAATAGCAAAAGCAATTCTGGGCAACAGAGACATGGCTAGGGGTATCATAATCCCCAACTTGAAACTATACTACAAAGCTACTGTGATAAAAACAGCATGGTACTGGCAAAGGAACAGACCTGAGGATCAGTGGAATAGATTAGAAGATGCACAAACAACTCCAGACATACTCAGCCACCTCATCTTTGACAAAGGAGCCAATCACCCGCATTGGAGAAAAGGTAGCCTGTTCAATAAATGGTGTTGGAAAGACTGGATTTCAACCTGCCAAAGATTAAAGCTAGACCCATACCTATCACTGTGCACTAAAGGAAGGTTGAAATGGATTAAAGAGCTAAATATCAAGACAGAAACAGTAAACTTGCTGGAAGATAAGTTAGGTAGAACTCTCAATGACATTGGCATAGGAAAAGGCTTTATGGACAAAACTTCAGTAGCACAGGAGCTAACAAAGAATCAACAACTGGGATCTCATCTTATGAAAAAGCTTCTGCCCTGCAAGAGAAACTACCAACAGAGCTAAGAGACAACCTACAATATAGGAAGAAATTTTTAGCAGCTGTACCTCAGACAAAGGTCTACTATCTAGAATATATAAAGAATTGAAAAATATTAGACCCTCCAAATTCAAAGACCTAATTCAAAAATGGGCATCTGAAATGATCAGACATTTCTCAGACAAAGAAGTAAAAATAGCAATTAAATATATGAAAAAAAGTTCAGCATCACTGGTCATTCAAGAGATGCAGATGAAAACACTAGAAAGAATGGCTGTTATCAAGAAATCAACCAATAACAAATGCTGGTGGAGGTGTGGAGAGAAAGGAACCCTTCTCCATTATTGGTGGGAGTGCAGACTGATGCAACCACTGTGGAAATCCATATGGAGATACTCAAAGAACTAGGACTAGAGGTCCCATTTGTCCCAGCTATTCCCCTACTGGGTATCTTCTCCAAAGAATTAAAAGAATCATACCACAGTGATATATGTGCATCTATGTTTATAGCAGCACAGTTTGTAATAGCTAAGGTTTGGAAACAGCCCAACTGCCCATCAACTGAAAACTGGATAAAGATGATGTGTTTTTTTAATAAAATGGAGTACTACTCAGGCATAAAGAATGAGAAACTAGAGTCATTTATAGCTAAATGGATGGATATTGAGGCCATACTCTTAAGTGAAATAAATAGGACACACATGTGTAAATACCAAATAGTATCTCTAGTGTGAAAAACTGAAAGTGTAAATAAGGATGAAAATGATTAAAACAAATAACTGATAATCTGAAATAGGAGAAGGTCCAAAGGTGGAGGGGTGGTGGGAGGGGAAAGGGAAAGGGAAGAAAGGAAAGGAAAAATTATGAGAAAGAAAAAAGAAATGGAACAAAGTCTATGTAAATAGGGAAGGGTGGTGGGGGTAAAGGGTGCATAGGTAATGGGGAACAAAATAAGAAGTAAGATATATCATGTTCAGGTACAAACGCCCAATGATAAATGTAAATATTGTATACCTAAAATGTACTAATTAATATATAAAGAAAAAAATTAATTAATTAATTGCCTAAATACCTTTTTATCGCATTCCCTAGAACAGCCCACAGGAGGACAATAAAGAGCTGCCTAAATAAACATACGGAAAGAAAAGAAGTTGAAAAAATAGCAAATGTCAAAGCATTAAATTAGATGATTTCATATTTCTGCATTAGATATCGAATATTTTGGCTCCACTATCTTTCTTTTCTCAAGTTATTAGTATCTTGAACCTGCTAAAGATAGTATATTGTTGACATTTTTCAGAGTATGAATCACTCTAATGGTGGCAGAAAATGATCCTTGATTTATGTAATAAAGCTAACTTTATAAGTTAAATAGACTTAAAATGCTTCCCTTAATCACAATAATCCTAACTAGCCTTTCTTCCTTAGTTAAAGGGTATAGCCTGAACAACTGTACCCATGAGACCTCAAAAATGCAAAGGTATAAATAAGACTAAAATTGATTTCTCTATCATATAATAGAGCCAAGATTGGTATAGGGTTCGTTACTTGAACTTTTCATACTTTATGGATGTTGTCTCTGAATTCAAGGGTAGTTGTTTTGGTTTTTGCCATTGTACCTGCATTCCACAAAATTGGAAGCAAAAAGCAGTAAAAACACAGTTGGTTATAATATCATTTGTCTACCTAGGTCCAATTAACCAATACAAAACAAAGAAAACTATACCCCAGAGACTAAATTTAATTTATAATTAGTGCTTTGTAGAATCAGGACAATATCAGCAGCTGATATTGACCTTGGGTAATACAAAACCTGATATTTTATCCAGTTGTGTCAAAGTCTTACATATAAGCAACAGAAACTATTTGAAATTTTTTTCAATAATATCAGAGAAGTTTTAAAGATATCAAAAGTTTGTAGAATAGATAGAGGGCTAAATAGTTGGGCTAGGAGATGCCTGGACATCAAGATTGCTCTGGAGTCATATGGGCAGAATAGAGCCTCACCACACAGGGTTATATATTTTTTGTGCTGTGACCAGACATCAGAATTCCAGCTACTTGCACAGTTCTTGTGTCACTGGTTAAATAGTAAAGTATCAGTTCAAGATACCTCTAGGAAAAACAGAAGAATCATTTTGTCCTTTTTCCCCCCTTTTTAGAAACACTAAGGTATTCTCAAAGAGAGACATTGTAATAATTATAAGCAGGCATTTAAATATTAACCAGTGAAAACAAGCCACATATTTGTTGCATCAGAGCAGTTTATGCTAAATTACTATAGGAATAGGAATATAATTTCCCTGTAGAAGATGTTGGTCTTCCCTCTTGGGAATTAGCATGTAATTCTTAAGTTCCACCAACTGGTGTGGATGTAGCATATGGATAATCACTAACCAAAGCCCTGAACCACACAAGGCTCAAAGCTGTTGACTCATTCTGCAGATACCACTTAATTGTTATTTTGAAAGATTTTGAAATGGGCTTACTTTTATATTTTACTTTTTATTCCTACAGATTCATTCTTTACAAATTTTTTAGAGTATATGTCTACTTCTGTGGTCGTTAAGCTTTATTATGTCCCCTCTATTGGCTCAACTTTATTGAGATCCAAACCAAAAGACTGTCTGCTTGGACTGCAACTGACAATGCCATAGGGATGGAGCTGCCCAAGCCATTTGGAACTTATATTTCACTATAATGTGCACAGCATGCCAAATATGGAACTACAGGACTTAATAGTGTTCTTCTCTCAGAGCTAGTAGACCATGCATTGAATCCTGTGCAACTATGAGCCAAATAAACCTCTCCTCCTTTACATACAGGTGTTTGCTTTTGTCCAGTGTCAGCAAATCTCCCAATATATTCTCTAATAAACTATTTACCTTTATATAACTCATGTCTTTGAAATAGGAATGTAAGGAAAGAAACTTATTGTGCTATTGTATTGTACTATATCTCATACAGATTTACCAAGTTTAGAAGATATCACATTGATTAACAGAAAATATTTCATGTGTTAATCTAACAGCTAAACAAGCATTATTAAAATTCACAAGATTAACCTGTTAGGAACTTATTTTTTATCTTGCATGACTGTCTTTCATGGTGGAATATCTTTCATGTAATAAATGGTTCAGGCCTCCTGGCTCCTTCCAACTGTGTCTCTGACATGACCTAAAATTTTGTTCTGAACATCTGCACTGGATATTCTTTATCTTGTAGGGGAACAGGGAACAAGAGTGGCGAGATTACATGGAAGATACTAATGAGTCAATGCTAGAAGTGGCAAACACTTCTTTCATCCTAATTCTGCTAACTAAAACAGCCATACAGCCATATATGCCTGGAAGGGAAGCATGGGAGTATAGTCTGGTTGTGTAATAGCCATTCCAGGAAAGAAGAGAAAAATAAAATGATAAATAACAAACTAATATCTGCTACAGTCATTTTAGACAGACCAGCATTTTGGCATCTTTCTAGTAATGCTCCTGGAAAGTTCAATCAAAACCTATTATACTATCTCACCAACAAGTACCTCCAGATAATTAATTTTTAAAATTGTTCTTTTAAACACTGCTGTGAATTATCAAGGGAGCCTATTTTCAAGCAGATAAAGTGTCTCATGATAAATACCTACTGTCTTCTCCTTGACCCTTTAGCCACAGGGAGTCTTAAAATACCAAGTCCTCCCATGCAGCTCTGAAAGTCCTGAATCTTGACAGTAATTTAAGACAACTTGAACAGAGTACTGTTCTAATGCAAAATGTGATAGTTTGCCTATATTTAACTAAGGTTGGATTTATTCCTCTTTATCACTAGAGAAATCATTTGGCTGAATGGTCATAAAGCTATTTTTGTTAATCAGTAGTTCTTTAATATGACATAACTTATATTAAGTTAAGATTTATTTAATACACTACATTCTGCAGTACTGACATGTAAATTTCTGGGATGATATTTTATATTTTAGATATTCACACAAACTTAACCTTCATGAAGGAGAGATTATCTTGCCTTATTCTCTCCTTACACATTTCAGCACTGAAGATCCACAAGTGAATATATTGAGATTTAATTAGGAAAAGACCACTGGGGCAATATTTATTTTCAAAGTGTATGGGGAGGGGTGAGTGGATAATTAAACTTTACTATTACTTTTCAAAACTTACATGGAAATAATGATGAAATTCCATTTTTGGCACAGTGTTTACTAAATGTAGTATTTAAATATATTGTGGTTTGCCATGATCACCTTATTACCCTGTGTATATCTTCTTATTCTTACCATAATGTCTCCACTGTGTTGTGCCCAGACTTGGCAGCCACATTCACTTTAAATAACTAATAACTACATGGCAGATATTACACTTCAGGTGACCATATACTGGTTTTGTGCTGTCCTTTACTTCAAAATATATATTCTCTCAGGCCAGTGTAGGACCAGATGTCTTTAAGCCTATTCAATGAGACAGGAATTACCAATTTGCACGAGTCTCTGGTGACATACCCGGCTCACCAAGTGAAAGGGCAGTGCCATAAGACTGTGTCTGAGCCTTTAGATACCCTGTAGTCTCACGCTCTACTTAGCACAGGTCTTGCAACTATGCTTACCTCAGTCAATTTCTGTCCAACTTCTGCTCATCTATTATCCTTTGAGACATACATTTTCCTATCCTAAAATCCAGCATTAGTAAAGATTCTCAAAATATTCGATAGAAAAAGTGTTCAATTGTGTATGGATTCTTTTGCATTCCAATATTTATTTTAGCAGGTGTGCAAAAACTGACAATGTATGGAAATATTCAAAATATGATAATTTAATACAAATTTGATCCATCCAGATAGTCCAACCATTGTATTTGTTGCAATAGGAAAACATTTTAAAATGGAAATGAATCACCTTAATATGAACATTTAAGAGCCACGAGGGCAGAGTGCCCTGGGCTGACTGAGTCCAGGTCTGTCCAGCGGGCCACACCCACTTGCTACAGGAGTTGGACATGCCCACTTGCAACCAGGAGCTAGTGAGGGCCCCCCCCAGGCACACCTACCAGCTGCCCCTGGAGCCGCACAGGGGCCTACAACAACAGAGTCCCCCCTCACCCCCTGCCTCTGGCCTCTTGGCTGTGCAGCTACCTGGTTCTACACTACAGAGGCACAGGGGGACATGAAGGCCATTGACTGGAGCTGTAAAAGTGAAAAACAGAGAGAGGGTCTCTCTCAGGCTCCCTGATGAAAACTGAAGCCCAATGGAAAAGTGAAGAGAATCTCTGCAATAAAGCCACACCAGGCCACCATACTTGGTAAGTTGGAGGGATCATCACCTCCTATCAGACCATAGTGCAATA
Source organism: Heterocephalus glaber (assembly GCF_053883595.1). NCBI lineage: Eukaryota > Metazoa > Chordata > Mammalia > Rodentia > Bathyergidae > Heterocephalus > Heterocephalus glaber. The sequence continues at coordinate 25,259,438 of NW_028258372.1, forward strand.
AAATTGGAGATCAATAACATAAGAAACAGCAAAACTCCCACAAACACATGGAAATTGAATAACACCATCCTGAACAACCAATGGGTCACAGAGGAAACTAAAGAAGAAATTAGACAGTTTCTACAAGTAAATAATGCCAGTACAACGTACAGGAATCTATGGGACACAATTAAAGCAGTTCTATGTGGGAAATTCATAGCAGTGAGTGCACATATTAGGAAAACAGAGAGAACTCAGATAAATAACATAATGCAGAACCTCAAGCTCCTAGAAAAAGAAGGGCACAACAGACCCAAAGCTTGTACAAGAGAGGAAATTAAAAGGATCAGAGCAGAAATCAATGCAATGGAGACTAAGAGAATGATACAAAAAATTAATGAATCAAAGAGTTGGCTTTTTGAAAGAATAAATAAAATCAATAAACCTTTAGCTAACCTTATCAAAAAAAGGAAAGTAAAGGCTCAAATCCATGCAATTAAAAATGAAAAGGCGAAGTCACAACAGACCCAGCAGAAATCCAAAGGATCATCAGTACCTACTTTGAGAACCTGTACTCTAGTAAAATGGAAAACACAGAAGAAATGGACAGATTCCTAGATGCATATGAATTGCCAAAGTTAAATGAAGAAGATATAGAAATTCTAAACACCCCAATTACAATGAGTGAAATTGAAAATGTAATAAAAAATTTACCAACAAAGAAAAGCCCAGATCCTGATGGCTTCACCTCTGAATTCTACAAGACATTTAAAGAAGAACTAATGCTATTACTCTTTAAACTCACCAAGGAAACTGAACGGGAAACAAGGTTTCCAAATTCATTCCTGGAAGCAAGTGTTACTTTGATTCCAAAACCAGGGAAAGGCCCAACCCCAAAAGAGAACTACAGGCCAATCTCACTGATGAACATAGATGCAAAATCCTCAATAAGATACTGGCAAACAGAATACAGAGGATCACCAAGAAGATCATACACCCTGACCAAGTTGGATTTATCCCAGGGATGGAAGGATGGTTCAACATTCATAAATCAATAAATGTAATACACTATATTAATAGACTCAAGAAAAAAAAAACATATGATCATCTCAGTAGATGCAGAAAAGGCATTCAACAAAATCCAACACCCATTCATGATAAAACCCCTACAGAAAATTAGAATAGAAGGTCTTTATCTCAACCTGATTAAGGCTATCTATGAAAAACCAATAGCCAACATCATACTAAATGGTCAAAAACTGAAAATTTTCATGCTAAAATCAGGAACAACACAAGAGTGCCCACTATCACCACTCCTGTTCAATATAGTTCTGGAAACATTAGCCATAGCAATTAGAAAAGAGAAAGAAATAAAGACAGGAAAGGAAGAAGTTAAACTGTCATTATTTGCTGATGATAGGATTCTTTATATAGAACACCCAAAACTCTCAGCCAAAAGACTGCTAGACTTAATTGACAGATTCAATAGAGTAGCAGGATACAAGGTCAACACTCAAAAAACAATAGCCTTCTTTTATACAAATAGCAGACTCACTGAGAGAGAAATTAGGGAAACAATTTCTTCTACAATAGCATCCAAAAAAATGAAATATGTAGGAGTCAGTCTAATAAAGGAAGCCAAAGACCTCTACACTGAAAACTATAGCACCTTGAAAAAGAAAATCAAGGAGGATGTAAGAAAATGGAAAGACATCCCTTGTTCCCGGGTAGGAAGAACCAATAAAGTGAAAAGGGCCATACTTCCAAAACTACTATATAGATTTAATGCAATACTGATTGAAATTCCAACAATATACTTCATAGAACTAGCGAAAACAATCCAAAAGTTCATCTGGAACCAGAAGAGACCTAGAATAGTAAAGAAATTCTAGGCAACAGAGACATGGCTCGGGGTATCACAATCCCCAACTTGAATCTACACTACAAATCTACTGTGATAAAAACAGCATGGTACTAGCAAAGAAACAGACCTGAGTATCAGTGAAATAGATTAGAAGTTGCAGAAACAACTCCAGACATGCTCAGCCACCTCATCTTTGACAAAGAAGCCAAGCATCCTCATTGGAGGAAAGATAACCTATTTAATAAATGGTGTTGGAAAAACTGGATTTCAACCTGTCAAAGGTTAGAACTAGACCCTTATCTATCACCATGCACTAAACTAAGATTGAAGTGGATTAAAGATCTAAATATTAAAACAGAAACACTAAACTTGCTGGAAGATCATGTAGGTAGAACTCTTGAAGACATTGGCATAGGAAAAGACTTTATGAACAAAACTTCAGTAGCACAGGAACTAGCACAACGAATCAACAACTGGGATGTCACCTTATTAAAAAGCTTCTGCACTGCAACGAAACCACCTGCAGAGCTAGGAGACAACCTACAATGTGGGAAAAAAAATTTAGCTTCTGTACCTTAGACAAAGGACTACTATCTAGAATACATAAATAACTGAAAAAATTCAGATCCCCCAAATTCAAAAACCCAGTTCAAAAATGGGCATCTGAAATGAACAGACATTTCTCAGACAAAGAATTAAAAGCAGAAAATAAATATGTGAAAAAATGTTCAACATCACTGGTCATTCGAGAGGTGCAGATGAAAACAACACTGAGATTCCATGTCAACCCAGAAAGAATGGCTGCTATCAAGAAATCAACCAATAACAAATGCTGGTGGGGTTATGGGGGGAAAAGGACCCCTTCTCCATTGCTGGTGGGATTTCAGACTTGTGCAACCACTGTGGAAATCAGTGTGGAGATACCTCAAAGAACTAGGGCTAGAGGTCGCATTTGAATGAGCTATTCCCCTGCTGGGGATCTTCCCAAAAGAATTTAAAAAATCATACCACAGTGATATATATGTACAAATGTTTATAGAAGCACAGTTTGTAAAACTAAAGGTTGGAAACAAGTGTCCATCAACTGGAAACTGGAGAAAGCAGATGTGGTTTTCTTTACAAAATGGAGTACTACTCAGCCATAAAGAATGAGAAACTAGAGACATTTTTAGCTAAATGGATACACATTGAGGCCATACTCATAAGTGAAATAAATAGGACACACGTGTAAATACTGAATAGTTTCTCTAGTGTGAGAAACTGAAAGTTTAAATAAGAATTAAAATGATTAAAATGAATGATTGATAATTTGAAATAGGAGAAAAAGGTTGAAAGGTGTAGGGGTGGTGGGAGGTGAAGGGGAAAGAAAAGGAGGGAAAGGAAAATTATGAGCAAAGGAAAAAAATGGAAATGAAGTCTATGTAAATAGGGAAGGGTGGAGGGCATGAAGGGCGCACAGGTAATGGGGGAAAAAGTAAGAACCAAGATACATCATGTACAGGTACAAGCACCCAATGATAAATGTAAATGTATTGTTTACCTAAAATGTACCAATAAAAGAACTTAAGGAAAAAAATATGAACATTTATTCTCCAGATGTGCTAGGTAGAAATGATGTGACTATCATTAAGAAAGTTGTGGAGGAATATCTTGAATTTGTTTGGAGTGACTAATAGCAAACAAATGTCTCCATTAGCCTTTATATTTAAGGAAAGACAATCAGTTAAAAAGTCTGAGTGATCAGCATCCAAGAGATCTACATCTTAAAGGTCAAAGTATAGAAGGACAACCCTTAAGGAAGTAAAATGGAAGAGGTTCCAGCTTGTTATTTTCCTCTCCAAATTTTATTTTCTAAAGTAAAACCTAGAACATGATAACAGTGCAACTAGATCTCATTCATTTAGTCAGGATCTCAATATTTAAAACTAGCATTCAGGAATGGCAATAAGCAGAAAGTAACTAAATGAGAAACTAATCATGTAGCATCAGGTTAAATCAGTACAATGTCAATGCAATCCTGTACTCCAGTAATTTCTCTCTTGTTTTTTCAGGAGGGAAGGAAAGTTATTTCAGGTAATGACTATCCTACTTACAAGTGAGGATGGGAATGATGAATCTAGGCATGAATGAGTCTAGTTAGGATATGGTAATGGCAGCACAAAGGGGAAATGTCATCACCGACTGTCAGTTCTGAGGTCTCTGTCGCACACATACACGTGGTCCACATTGTTAAGGGAAAAGTATTAAAGGGAATATTGATAGGGAAAAGTTTTAAAGTAAGGTTAGTAGATTAGCTATTAAAGTAGTTGTGGAAGCAAAATAGGTAGTATATCCCTTTAAAAGCTTGCCTTAGCCAGTTGCTTTTGTTGTTTAAAGTGAAGGTTATATAGCTCCTTTGATCTGTAACTCCACTATAGATAATATCCTAGCTCTGAAAAACAAAGTGGGAATCCTTGAACAAACTTGTGATGTATGTGCCTTAAATGTCAAGTGTTCAGGACTGTAATCAGTGACAGAAACCACCTGTGTCTAACCATTAAACAGGAATTGGAACTTTATTTACTTAACAAAGACCACTAGGGATGAGATAATGATTGACAAAAGTATAAAAGGTGATGGGCAAAGAACGCAGGGTGCAGACTCTGACCAGACCAGTTTCTGGCTGTCCTGGATGCTTGTGAGCAAACTTTTATAATTTTACTGTAATTCTGTGTCTCTGTGTATTTCTTTCCATGATTCTAGAACAGTATAACACAACTATTTCAGGCAGAAGAACTCTTGTACATGACAGTATTACATGAGTCTTCTAAAAACTAATATTTTGGCCTTCAATATTTTGGCACCTCTACAGAACTATAGGAATATTGACACTGTTAGGTATTCATTAATTTGCACATGTCATGAAAACATTTAAGAAATACACTGTAACTTATAAATCATTCTTAAAACAAATCAAGACATGTGCCTGGTTTTAATGCAATACAGATTTACACTATAGTATTTTAGCACAATGCTATAATCCTGAACCAGGAATGAAAGTCATTGGGATCAAAAGTAGATTGGAAATTTTGAATTTTACTTATAGGGTAGATAATATTTTAACTTCTTTTCATGACAATACAAAGGACACATAAACTTATCTGCAGGAAACAGGCTGCTCATTTCAAATTTCCTTCTCATGTCCCACAGTGCAATCATCTAAAACCAAGATCCAGTTATGCAGAACACAGATGAAGTTTCATTCCATATTACAAATGCATTCACTCAAAGATGTTCTGTGGGAGGCCATTGGAAGATAAAACTATTTTTCTTTCTCTTGCGAACATGGAAATTTTATTTTTTTACTTAACTCTTGAAAGAATAATTTGAAATTGAATTACGACAAACATTGCTGTTAAAAATTTAGCCTTTTTAAGTGTACTGTGCACCTGTAACAGACATATATTAAAAACATACTCAATGTTAAAAACATGGGATGGAGAAATAAAGAGGAGTGAGGAGGAATAAAAGTGGTCAATTATATTGTCTAATGGTGCAAACTCTAAATGTAAGTAAGAAACCTAGTAGAATCAGGCTATGAAAGACTTTATTAGTACATGCAACATTGAAAAGTCAGAAGTTGAAATGAAAAAAAATTGCTCCCCATGGGACAAAGAGATAGTTCTTATCTAAATTATTTCTCTCCTGATGACCCTAAGTTAGACTATTGAAGTAAAGACATACTGATTTGTTTAACTTTGGGAAGTTAACATCAGGCACAAGACCAAAACTGAAAAGAAAAAGTTGCACTTAAAGTTCTCAGGCAAAATCAGAGGAAAAAAAATTAATCAAAGATAACATATCTACTCTTTTTCAAAAGCTTTCCCATACAACACAGATACAGATAATCTTTTTAAAAAACTAATGTTTAAAAATTCACCACAGATTTATTATCTAGGCTTTCTCTTTATCTATGTTTTTCAAATATGGAGCCACACTTTATCCAGATTGGGTTTAGCATTGTATTGTATATTTGGGAGGTTACAAGGAATAATTGCCAACATAATTGTTCCAAGAATTTTTAGTCTGTCATCTGACAGGTAATAATCATGTAAGACAAATTTGGTAAATAAATGAATGAAAATAAGGAAAATGCCTATATATTGGTTAGAACTAAACTAAATTTGAAAATACTAGCTTTCTATGGATGGTGACCATAGAGATAACAACTGTTAATGGAGGTAATAATAATTATGTTATTATATATAACTAACTTCTTTATTCATTATTATTGGTAGTTAATAAAGATAATAATTTATTAAATTAACAAAAATAAAAAGGAATCATATATATATGGAAAGTAGACAGTACCACTGTGCTCCTCTTAGTAATCTTGAGCTTTACATATCTATTTACTTCCCTACACTTCCCTTATCACTCTTCAAAGAAGCTTCTTAAACTAAGAGGAAATAATCCCAGTGCATTCATTCACGGACTCATGAAAATGTGGTGCCATTACTGCCCTTCATTCTGTCTAACAGTGCACAGGAATCATCACCTAAACAGATTCAGCTTTTTCATCTACCTGCTTTTTCCTGATTTATCCTTGTATTACAGGTTGCTCCCAGCTCTGGAGTTAGTCTTCTGTGATCTCACTGCATTCTCATCCTTAATGTTTCCATACACTTTGTTATATGACTGGGCTCTGATCTCAGAGATATCTGCTCTTGCTCGATGTGGCATTTCAGTGGATTAATCTGCCATCAAAGTTTAACTGAGCACCCAAATTCTGAATCTCAAAACTATATATCCAAGAGCCATATTTAATGAACTGTTTAACATTTATAATAATAGAGTATTTTAATATCACTTCATATTTAGCAAGTCCAAAACTGAACTTACTATTTTCTCTTGCAGGTTAGATTTTCCTCTATTTGTCCATCTTAAATGGTGGTATCATTATCCAATCACTCATTGAACCATAAAGTCTTCAGGGTATCTTAACTTTGCCATACACCACTTCTATATAATGCCAAATCTCTTTTTTATAAGCTCTCCCTGACCTATCATGGCTCCATAGGTTCTTATTGAAATAGCCTCCTCATGACGCTAGGATTCACCTCCACCTCAAATTTAATTTGAACATGTATTCCACCAACTTTGAGCTAATCAAAGTTCAATCAGACCTCGGTTTTAAATACTTTAATGGCAGATTTATTTTAACCATAAGAAAAAGGTTCAAGCTTCCTAATAAAATATGTCAAACTCTCAATGGTCTAGCCATTTTATTATATAATTTCTCTAATTCCATACTCTCAAATGTTCTGATCAGCAATATTCTGTATCATACCTCTGTGCTCTTAAGCATAATACTTCATCTGCCAATAACATCATGTCTTTTCTTTGTTGCCTGGCTGCCTGTTTTCTTTGTAAAATTTAGATCAGATGTCACAAAATTTGAATTTTTTATTAACTCCAACTTCAGCTTCTGTTATAATCCTTCCCACAGTGTTAGTCAAGTGTACCAGCAACTTATTCAGATATAATCTGTAACTCTATCACATAATTAATATATTATGTAGATATTAACTCCTTGTATTTATCTTTCCATGACAATAAAATTGTGCCTAGAATAAAAACAATTATTGAAAATTTATTTTCATATGTCTCATTCACTCATTTTATAAACCTAGTACAATGTCTGATATATGATACACACTTAATTATTTTAATTTCACAATACAAACAAGCAGAAGAAAACTAGATGTGACATATTGTGAGGGGTTTACAAATATTATTGCATGGCTAGTTGCACAATTGTTAAATGTACAGACTGCATTCAGACTGACCATCCTTTAGTCTTAGTTCTATCACTTTATGGACAGGAATAAAGGGTGAAAACACATTATACAGCAGATCCTTCTTATCACTGGGAAATGCATGCCAGCACCCTTTCCCCAATGAATACCTGAAACCAAGGGTAGTGCTATATACCATTATAAATGCTGTTTTTCCCATTACTTACACATATAAAATTAATGCTTTTTTCATCTTGACTAAGCACTTATCACATTCCTGCCCACAATTTTTGAGTTTGAACTGCAACAAGATTAGCGCAAATCCTTTTCCTTCTTCATAAATTCGTGGATAGATTTATTCTTACTGTGGATTTTCATAAACTCATCATACTATTTTTTTCTATTAAGTCAAGAATTTTACCTTTTCACTTTTCCCCACAGTCAATCTGCAAACAAGACAAGTGCTACATGACTAAAAGACAGGTAGCATACATAGGTGTATATGTTGAACACAGAATAATAAAATAAAAAATAACTGCCTCTGTTGTGTTTTTCCTTCAATGTTTCATTTCTTTGTGTAACTAAGTACATTGATTAGGGCTCTGTAGAGGAGCAGAATCGATAGAGGGAGGGGAAGAGAGAGAGAGAGAGAGAAGGAGAGAGAGAGAGAAAGAGAGATCTGAAATTATGCTTATTAGATGGTATCTCTGTGAGCAAATACCTGACATACACAACTTAAAAGAGGAAAGACTTACTTTTGCTCATGGTTTCAGAGGAGTTAGTCCATAATCAGCTGGCTCCAAGGTAGGAACATCATGGTGAAAGGGGTGTCGCAGAGCAAAGCTGCTTAATTCATGGCAGCTGAAAATTGCAGCATGGAAGTAGTGACAGAGAAGCAAAGACCAATGGCCAGATATAGTACCCAAGGTCAACACTCCATGATTCACTCAGTCACACATAGAAGTATGCTTCACAATCCCCTAGGCAACTCCCAAGCAAATCAAGTTGACAACCCAGTTTAACTGGCACAGTTATGCTTACAAGATTAAAGTTAAATACCCACCATGGTCATCTGTATGTTGAGGAACTTGATGATACAGTAGCTGCTCAATATGCAAAGCTCAAAGCTTAGAACAATAGGGACCAGGATGCAGTGTTGGTCCAAGACTCAAGATCTAGTGAGTTGCTGGTGTAAACCCTCACTGAAAGGTGAATAAAACTGGCATCTGAAGTTTCACAGGTGATGGGAGCAACAAAGGACATATCCACCCAAACAAAATGCAGCTTTTTAAAATTCAGGCTGAGTTCCACTTTCTTGCCCTTTTCATTCCATCTGGGATGTGAGCCTATGGATGGTGCCAGTCATAATCAGGGTAGATCTTCCCTCTTCATTTTGCCAGTCTGCATGCTAATTATCTCCATAAATGCTCCCACAGACATACCCAGGAGTGTGATTTACTAATCTTCTAGCATCTCTTAATCTAATCAAATTGACAATGAAAATTAATCATCACATCAGGAATTTGTAATATATATAGCGAGAATAGAAAAAGAATTCTGTCTTCTGTTATGGTTGATAAAAATTTATTAATAGTAATTTAGATTTTTCCAAATTTGAAACTTTCTTCCAATATGTAAATTATTTGTATTATCAAATGTTGGAAACCTTTATCAAGGTTTTACATGAATTATAAGATTTTGAAGAATTTTCCACACACCACTGTCTGACTTTGTACATTTCTAAATTTGTTCCTCCTACATTACTTGTGAATACTCAGTATCTAGTTCCATAGGAGGCACTGATATCAAAACCTCTGCTCTGTGGTCTTTCTTTCACAATACTAGCAAGTTGGTATGGTGAGAATCTGTGTTACTCAAAAAAATTTCTACTCTGAGATATGTAGTTACTAGCTACAAATAACTTAGCTACCTAAAGAAGGCACTGCAAATCAAGTGCACCCAAATCTTCCCTTCTGTAGATTCTCAGGTGCCCAGAATAGTCTATTGCTAGCAGAAACATAGGCTCAATTTGACAATTTCAACTGGAAAACTGAAAGATTTTATCAAATACCAGTTGAAAAATCATATTGCTGCAAGATTTACTAAAATATATAACTACATAACAGTGTTAGGACTACTTCTTGGGCTGGGGAATAAGTCTATGCAAGGGAAATATCCAGACTGTAAAATTCATAGTAAGATTTGCTGATAGGATCAAATTTAGAAATAAAAATGAAACTAAAATAGTACAAGACCCTCTGTGCATATGCAATAAATTTTAATTTCACATACATCATTATAAAAGAATTATAAAATTAACTTGGCTGTACAAATTAATTTAGGTGTTTTAGAGACTTCAAATTAATATTATATATCACTACAACCTATGGGGATAAGTAATATAGTAAGTATAAGAGCACAGATCCAGTTTAATGTACTCACTTGGAAGAATTTAATGATGCAAGTTGAAAAAAATAAAATAAAAATTAAAAAAAATATCAGTGTCTCATGAGGGTTTGTTTCAATTCATGTATATTTTAATAAATATTTCTATGTACTAACTTTTAATGGTACAGTATTATAAATAAGATTGTTGTTTCAGGACTTATACAAGGTCACAAAAGAAAGCTATATTTTTGTCTGAAGACTTTTGGATGATCATGGGATGAGGGCTAATATGCTTTGATATTTTACTGGCTATACAAATTCATTTAAAATATTGATACATCTATATCCATCGAATATATATAAGTGTCTTTGACACCTAAGAGAACAGATTTCTTTAGATTATTGGTCAAGAGACTTCTTTATAGAACAATCTTATGGAATCTGAATTACATTTCTCTATGAATCAATACATATAGTCATAATGGATGCTGAATGAGAAATTAAATAACTGGATAGAGAAAGAAAGTGAGTCAAAATATTTTAAAATGCAGGAAGTATTGTTATCCAGAATAAAGCACCAATTTAGAGTGTTCAAATCATCTTCTTGAGTAGTTTCTATTGAAATGAAACAAAAAGAAATAATTTATTTTAGTTTTGTCATGCCATTATGTCTTAACCATGAATAGTTTGGATAGTTATAGAATTCTAGACTGAAAGTCCTTTTCTTACATCCATTAATCTAATGGGTCTTAGCAGCTGATGTTGAAAGAAAAAGCTTACTATCAACAGAATAATCCAAAAATCTTTATTATTTTGTAGTATATACTATTTTCTGTCTAAAATTGCTACAAAGAAAAGTCAGATCCTCTAAGTTAATACCTAGAATATATTTTTTCCTAACAATTTCAATTTCCTTCACTTTTTATTTTCTTTTTAGTATGTTTTCTTTACTATATTTTCAAACTCATTTTTAAATGTTTTGAAAACCAACTATATTCTTTTTAAAATTTGTCCTGTCATTAGAGGCTTCCTGTTTTTTTTTTTTTTTTGAAGACAAGATCTCACTATGCAGTCAGTGTTGGGCTTGAACATACTATGCAGCCTAGGCCAGCCTCTAACTCACAGGGATCCTCCTGCCTCAGCTCCCCAAGTGGCATGAACCACGCCCGACTTTTACAGGTTTCTTTGTACAGCATTTTGCCACATGTTTCTATTGACTGTAATGTCTCCCTGTGAAATTACAGTAAGGATATTAATTACAATTTTTAATTTTTAATAGATTTACATTATATCTATTATTCCAGTGCATTTTTTAAAAAATGTGTTCACTGAACCAGGTAGTTCTGTTGACAAACTATGAAGGATATGAGTCCTACATTAGACATGAGAGGCAAGATCTGACCATTTAGTCCATTCACTTCCTCTCTTTATAGTTCAATATAGAGAGTAAGCTTGTATCACCTGACCTCTATTTAGGCATCTACGTATATGGTTAGAAGAAGCTGACTGTCCCATGAATTCAAATATTTCAACACGTTTTCATGGTTTTTGGTTTGGTCTGCCCATCAGTTCTGAAGTTGAGGGTTTTAGTTGTTATCATTATTTTACTTTTTGTTTCTTTCAGTTTTCTGTAGGGTGAATTTCTCTCTTCTCATTACCTCTCTTTTTTTATATTTTAGTTATAGCTTTCTTTGTTGTGTCAGATCACATTTTATTCTGACCCTGTATCTTCACCTTACATAATCTGTTGGATGCTTTCCTCAACTATTCTTTGTATATTTCCATATTAATATATTTTTATTTTTAAATATAATTTCAATGGGTATTGGTCAGGGTAGGATAAAAGAATGTGTATGTTTACTTATATTTAAAAGCAAATCTAAAATGCTGAAGGAGGAGGACTGCAAGTTCAAAATCAGCCCAGGCAACTAGTTCTCAAAATAAAAAATAAAAGGTGGGAGTGAGAAATAGCTCAATGTGAAAGCCCTGTGTTTTGCCTTGGTACCACATGCATACATATACACATACTCACAAAAAGTACTATGAGCTAAATTTTCAAAAGTATACTTGAACTATTGAAAGTGTTTAAATTATTTATGCATATAAATGAATTAATATTTTCTTTAATATTTTAAATGTTAGAAGTAGTGTACTGGAGGTGGTAGATAATACACATTTTGAAAAGAATAATTTCTCTAAGTATTTCTAGGAATATGTACTTGATTGCAATGCTCTCTTTCCATATGTTGTCACTTATACATAGAAGCACAAATTTTATACATTTGAAATGGCCAGATGGCAGCCCTTCTCTTCATTACTGAAATAAAATAGGGAATACAAGAGCTCCCTGGTGAAAACAGACTGCAGTATTTCATTTTGAAACATGTCATTTTAAAGTGAACATAATTCTGCTTCTACCTTTTTAAAATGTTTGTTTCTTCTTTTAGAACTTTACTGACAATAAAAAAATACTGAAATCAGTAACCTGTTTTTTTAAAAATTAAAAGTGAAAAGCTAAATAATGTTAGCATAAACATTTGGAACTGTTACCTATGAGAATTCAGATAGCTGCCTCAACTCTCTGCATGAAATTATTCTTGCACGGCATTTGTAATTGTTTCTGTCAGGAAAATGGAGACCTTGAAGATATTTACTAATGTGCCTTGGAGAGCAGGTAACCTTGGAGATTTGTGTAATATACCTTTGGAAATGAAAATTCTACAGATAGTTCATAAACCTCTACTCATGGTAGCTAAATTTTTCTTGAGGCGGTATTTGTCCTTGGAAAAACCTGCTTTGTTAACTATTTTACTTATAAACAGCAAAAGAAACTGGATGGTTAAAGTTAATCAGATGAGTTATTAGAAAGCCTCATGTAGATCATAAAGTTGAGATACTACACTTGAACTGCCTTTTTTTTTAACTCCACAAATAGTCAGAAATGAGCTGTGATTCAATTTATCATTGCTACACAAGCAGTAAAGCAATTACAAGACAACTAAGATGTAAGATATTGGAAGGAATTTTCTTTAATGATATAAGTAAAATCCACAAAAGAGCTTTCTAAATATCTTTTTTATTTGGCTTGTTTGTAGTTCCATACTGACATAATGGATTATACTTTCAGTATGAGTCATATAAAGTAAAACTACTAACAATGACAATTAATGTTTTCAACATTTTAGCTGTAAGAAATTTGACAGTAAGAAAATCGGAATAATGAGAAAGGATCTAAAGCTCTGGCATTTGTTATATTTTCTAAAATAAGTTCCCTAAAATAGAAGTGTTACTCTATCTCCCAAGAGTTCAGTACCTACATATGTACACTCCCTAGATTACTGTTAGAATTGACTTGCATAAAAAAAGGCAAAGGTTATCCCACTGTTACTGATTTTACCAATGGGAAAACTGAGAAGCAGAAGTAATATGGACAATTATGTAGAAAGCATTGCTAAAACTGGAGCACTGATCTCCTGACAGTATATTCATATTTTTAGTGAGCTAAACAAAACTGCTCAATTTTTAAAAACTCAAACCCTAACTTAATTAGAAGATTGAACATAATACAGGCTTTTATTATAGGAATTTATTTGAGCCTCTTTCTTTGAATCTGTAATTTAGGATTTTAGTTGTTTTGGGAGGAGTGAAGTTGCATTATTGCAGTTGCCAAAGAGGTGTCATGGTCATATTTAACTTTCCAAAAGTGAATTTTAGTTTTCTCAAGTTTCTACAATATAGTTTTGGTCTCACAAGACTCAAGAATGAACATCTACTGAGATAAATATCCACTTCTCTCAGCTTAGCAAGAAAAGGCAAACAACTCCAGCTATGCTTATTATTTCCAATTTCAAAGTTCCTTGGCTCCTTGTTAAAAATGTTCCTTCTTATGACCAAAAATACAAATTGTACACTGAGTGGAAACAAATAAATCTTGTTATTCTGGCCTCCTATTTTGTTTTTCATTTTGTGAGACAACAAATAGGTTCAAACTTCTTCACTGGAAAGTAGCCCTACCAAGCAACAGTAACTGTACATTATTTGACTTTACAAATCAAAATTGCAACCCTGATTTTTAGCAAAGATTAGGTAAAAAAGTGGATGAAATTAATCCTTAAAAAAGTACATAATTATTATCACTATCTTAGAAAATAAAGATAAACTTAACCGAACACAAATGTATCACTTGAAAAGGGTATAATTTTAAAAAGTATTTTGTAAATAATTTATTTTTTCATTTTAATAAATTTTGATTAAATAAAATATTTACTTTTTATACAAAAACTTTATCAAAATAATTAATTTTTACATAGAAAATATTTTTAATATTAATGTATTGCCAAATGGCTTAGTTTGTATTGGTTTCTCATGATCATTTTTCTTTTTTGTAGTATAATTCACATATGATTAACTTTCAGAAGAAGTCATTTTTTGGCTGAAATGCTTTTGTTGGCAGTCAGTTATTTATTTTGGACTGAATCTGTATTTAAATTGTCTTCAAACTGAACCTGTGCTCCACAATAGGGTTTAACAAAAGGCGCACCATTGACATTTTTGATGGGACAGTTCTTTTGTGGGGAATGTCCTATGAATTGTAGGATGTTTAATAGCATCCCTGGACTTTAGCCACAGATAGCAGTGAACATTGACAATCCCTAGTCGTGACGATCAGAATTATCTTCAGACACTGGCAACTGTTCTATGTAGATAGCATCACCCCAGGTTAAAAACCACTAGACTAAAGCATTCTCCTCCTTGTTATTGAAAGTAAACTCGTATCTGTGAGGCAATACAGTGTGCTATCCTGTTGCTTTTATTTTATTTCTCAGGTGTGACACGTATTGCTCTCAAGGTGGCTTCTAGCATCAATCTTTGCCCTTTGGTTTCTCTGTCCCTTTGTCATTAATTATATAATATACACATTAGAATCTATTATCAGAGAGGTGAATGACAGAAAAACACACATTAAACTCTAGAATTTATAATAATGAAAGAGCATACAGAGGTACGTGCCCCTGTCCGGCCGCCGAGGAGACCTCGCACACTGCTGCCAATGCCCTGGCAGAGAAGCTGAGGTCAATATCAAATTTGAAATAGTTAAACTATTTCCACAATGCAGACAATTAAGTGTGTTGTTTTGGGCTATGGTGCTGTTGGTAAAACATGTCTCCTGATATCTCATACAACAAACAAATTTCCATCTGGATATGTACCAACCGTTGTTGACAACTATGCAGTCACAGTTATGATTGGTGGAGAGCCATATACTCTTGGGCTTTTTGATACTGCAGGACAGGAGGATTATGACAGACTACCACCCTTGAGTTATCCACAAACAGATGTATTTCTGGTCTGTTTTTCAGTGTTCTCTCCATCCTCATTTGAAAATGTGAAAGAAGAGTGGGTGCCTGAGATAACTCACCACTGTTCAAAGACTCCTTTCTGGCTTGTTGGGAACCAAATTGATCTCAGAGATGACCCCTCTACTATTGAGAAACTTGCCAAGAACAAACAGAAACCTATCACTCCAGAGACTGCTGAAAAGCTGGCCCGAGATCTGAAGGCTGTCAAGTATGTGGAGTGTTCTCCACTCACACAGGAAGGCTTAAAGAATGTGTTTGATGAAGCAATAGTGGCTGTCCTGGAACCTCCAGAACCGAAGAAGAGCCGCAGGTCGTGTGCTGCTATAAACATCTCTCCAGATCCCTTTCTGCACAGCTGGTGTCGGCATCATACTAAAAGCAATGTTTAAATCAAACTAAAGATTAAAAATTAAAATTCATTTCTGCAAAAAAAGTGTACAAAAGCTATCTTCCTTATATTAAAATATATTAATATAGATATTTAATACAGCACAATATATTTTATTAATATATAATATATCATATATAGATTATATAGATATTAATATAGATATTTCTCATTCTCCTAAGTGGAAATATAGAATGTATAAGCAAATCAAATCTTATAATAAAATATAGTAAAAAGTGAGACACCGCCCATTAAAAATGATGTGTAGGTCCAAATATTTTTTCAGTTTTGTAAATATTTTTGAATGCTTTATTAAAAACCCTTAATCAAGCCCAAGTCAAACTTTTCATAATAGTAATTTTTTACATCCAGAAAGGTAAACTTACTTAAGTACAAAAAAGGCAAAGTAGTATCTTCATGACTTTTTCTTTATAAATATTAAGTTCATTCTTAAGTTTTCTCATCTGTAAAATTATAGGGTAAGCTTGTATGAATTAAATGATAAAATCTACATATAGCCATTAAAATAATACATGGCAGAAAGTGAGTACTTCAGAATATCCTTTGATAATTTCTTTTGCTCCAGTTATTTGAAGTACCACTTAAAAGTTGATGGCAACAAAAACCTTTCTTTGCTACAGAGAATATTCTATGGAATCTTGATACATATGTCTCATGGTCTACAAGGAACATCATTCATTGATTTGCTGATTTCTTAAAATATTGTTCCATATTTGAATATCTTTTAGATGTGTAAAATATCCCATAATAGTAAAATCAATCAAGTTATATTCATCACCTTGTATTGTCTGGTTCAACGTTCCTTTTTTAAAAGTCTAACTGGGCTGGCTTTTAAAAAACTTATCTCCTTGGTTTTATTCCACTTTCTCCTACTATCAAATAACATGAACCAGCCTGTCTTAAAGCATGTGTAGCTAGGATTTCTGAATTATCTCTTAAATTATTTCCTTGCTCTGAAATAGTCTTTGCTTCACCATACATGACAATCTTGCTAGAAATGATCTGATAAAGTAATTTCTTACTTAAAAATCCTTCAACAGTTTTCAGGACAAATGAAGATAAAATGGGAGGTCTTTAAAAGGGAAGGTCCTTTGTGAACTGGCCTCTATAATCCAACCTTATCTTTTGTCTCCCTTGATCTCAAGTCCCTTAATAGAATCAAACTGAACTATCTGTAGTTGGATAACTTGGTGTGGTGCTCTGAGAGCCCTAATTTCAAGTCATGTTTACCTCTGTCTGTTTGGGACATATTGCTGCCCATATTCATTCACAAGTCTATTTTCTATCTCTTTGTTGGAATAAAGTATAATTATGGTCCATTTTGCTAAGGTCTCATGATAATCTTGATTACATTACATTGTATTGTATATACTCATTTGTTGGACTGTTGTTTTAGATGATCTCCTTTAAGGTTGCTGCATTTTTTCTATAGCTACCAATATCTCATATTTTTCTAACAATATCTGCGAATGAAGATTTTGAAGACAATATTGCTGAAAGATACTTAAAGACTGCACATAAATCATGGTTGGCACAGTTGTTACTTGGTATCTACAGAGGTTTGGTTCTAGGAGACCTACAGGTGGTGAAATTCATAGATGCTCAAACTCTTTATGGAACACAATTGCACTTGCATATAGTTTATGCACTTTCTCTCATATGTTTTAAATCATCTCTAGATTATTTACAACACCTAGCATAATGAAAATGCTATGCAAATAATTATATTGCATTGTTTAGAGAATAATTAACAAAAATGCCTCAGCAAGCTTTGAAAAAAAGCATGTTTTTGACCTGTGCTTGCTTAAAGTTGAAGGTATAGAATCTGACTGTATAGGGGAAAGAACAGTGATTTTGTCATTCAGTTGGATACAAATTTGAACCCCAGCCCTATTACATTATTTTATCAGATTCTCTAATTTAATGTACTTTAGTGATCTATTGACAAGTTCTGTTTTTTCATTTACAGAACTGTGAGTAATTCTTTTACATAAGGTTGAGATTATAGTCAACTAAGGTAGAAGGCATATGTCCCATTACAATGCATGAACACGATGATCAATAGACACATAAAAAGTATATATAAAATATAAGCGATTGAATTATTAATTTCTAAGTAGTTATGTTTGCTTTTAATTTCTGTGTTGTTATTGTTTAGTTTTATATCTGTATGACTAGAACCCTCAATAAATGCAATCATTCTCAGTATTTTATTCAGCAATTATTTTCATTGTGAATGATAACATAAAATAGCATAAACTTCTTCCTTTATGTTCATACTCTTTTGTAATATGACATTTTCCCATCTATAGGCAAAGTTTATTTCTCTTTGAATTCTGGCCTGTACACAGGACTTGTTTTGACCAATAAACCAGGAGAAAATGTGATGCAAGCACATGTTCAAAAAAATACTCACACAGTGAAGCTACCTTCTTCCTGTGCTGGACTCCAAAGAACATCAGGTGAAAAAGCACCAAGTTAACCACCCAGCTTGAATAAGAGATGGGGTGGAGGAGAACTACAATGCCCTGGACAGAAGTCTGCCTAAGTCATTCAGCCAAAAGCCATGTGCGAACTGAACATTGATCTATGAGACAGGGCAGCAGATATCACTTGAACTGACCTAGGAAGAAAGGAGCACACACCTAATATTGAGAATTCTGAGGCCAACAAGAACATGCGTATGCATTGAAAATTACTAACATTGAGAGAGGGTTCTTTATACAAGTACTGATAACTGCTATACTACACATCATCTCTTTGGTGACAAAACAATTTAATGCATAAATTAGCTCTGATAAAAAGTGTCTTAGTCAAATATGTAGAAAAATTTAACAATGTAATCACATTTGAGATGAAAAATAAAATTGCAAGCTTCATATTACTGATTCCTAAATGCTACAGCAAATACCAGATCAAAGACTATCATTAAAATGACTTCTCTGTTTTATTTTCTTATAGCAATTTGTATCCATTTTATTCTCCTGTTTTTTTACTGTAGTTCTACTAATATACTTAATTTATCATTCTTTTCTATTTTATTTATTTTATATATGTACATTCTTTTCTCCTCTCCTTACTTTAGATTAGATGATGAAAAAACTTGGTTGTGTTTCATCCTTATTCTTCCTTATTGGTAGCACAGTACTTGATTTGTTGAGCACATTGCCTTGTTGGAATGTATGCTATCCTTTGGTACTATGATATTTCATGATTCAAAGTTTATCCTTTGAAATAACATGTTTATTTGTATGGAATACTTTCAGATTTAAGCAGCATTTCCTGGCCTTTACATGAATAAATATGGAATTCATAATATAAACTCTCATGACAAGCATTAAGGAATGTATTATGAATATACTATTTGTTCACCTGACTTTCATCATAGTGTGTACATTGTTATTAGAGGGACATTGTATTATTTGGTGCGTGTGTGTGTGTGTGTGTGTGTGTGTGTATGATGGCGTTGCTAGGAATTGAGCCCAGGGACTTGTGCATTCTTGGCATTTTACCACCAAGCTACACCTTGACCCCAAGAGGTACTGTCTCTCTTAGGCATTCTCAGATGCCTGAGCAAAGAAATAAATACATGTGTATACTAATGTAGGTATATGAGGGTATCTTAGCTATTTTCTTGTCGCTGTAACAAAAATACCTGACAATAACAAAGAGGAAAGGTTTATTTTACTTTACAGTTGGCAGAGGTTTCATTTCATAGTCAGCTGGCTCCAAGGCAGGATAACATGGCAGAGTGGCATGGCCGAGAAGAAACAGCTCATGGAATGGCAGTCAGGAAACAGTGAGACTTACTTCTTCTTTCCTTTATTCCATCCAGGCTACAGTCCTATTGCTCAGAGCCACCCACACCGAGGGTGGGGCTTCCCTCCTCAGTAAGTGCAGCATCTACACCTAGAACTATACTAAACCAATCAGTAGACTAATGGAGTGTCACATACCTATGATCCAGTATTATACACTTATGGACAGTCACTCTCAAAAGCCCCATCAATGAGCCCCTGAGGCTCTGGGGAAATACCTAGATATAAACTATAATAATGTATTTGCAAGTTGCTATAAGAAAATAAATCAGGGAAGTCATCTTAATGATAGTATTTGATCTGGTATTTGCTGTAGCATTTAGGAATCAGTAATATGAAGCTTGCAATTTTATTTTTCATCTCAAATGTGATTACATTGTTAAATTTTTCTACATATTTACAAATATCTGTATGTATATTAAGTTAAATATTTGTGTTTATTTGAGATCTCCAATATTAATCAAGAGCTATATGGGTCATTCTAGTCTCCTGCTCCTGCTTATCAGTAAACGCTTAACCCCAAAATGAGAATGCTACCTCCTGCTCGATTTACTTCCTTGTTCAATTTCAGAATGCATATAAAAAAGCACTGAAATTTGTAACCCACATCCCCTTGAGAAACTATCAACTAAAGTGCTTCAATGCAGTTGGTTGTTTTTTTTTTTTTTTCCTTTAGACTTACAGACTCAATTCATTTCTAAAATAACTTAGGTCAACACCTTTTCTTCCACCTCCTTCAGAGAGATTGTTTCATACATTTATAACACAGTTAAGTTCTCTGGTCAAAGTCTGTATTCTTTGCTGGGATTTCCTGTACTTCTAAATGATTCTTTTTTATTTGGGTATATTAAAGTTTGCTCTTTGTGCTATAAATTTCTGCAAGATTGACAGTGCATAATGTCATATTTTACCATAACCACATTGTAGAGAATAGTTCCAATGCCCTGGAACTCCCCTGTGCTTTCCTTATCCATTTTTACAACTATCCCCCACAACCCAGGCAACTGTGAATATGTTTACTGTTTCTACAGCTTTGACTTTGAAAAGAAATAATATAATTGAAATCAAACACTATGCAGATTTTTAAACTGCCTTCTTTTATTTAGAAATATAAAGTTTCTCCTTTCTTTTTGTGGTTTCAGAGTTCATTTATTTCCTTTTTTAAAATAAGGGACTTAAATTTTTACAAAAGTTTAAGGTTTCTAGAAAAACTGAGCAGCACAGTGTTCCCGTGTGACTGCACACTTCCCTTGAACACATGAGCGTGGTGCATTTCTTACAATGATGAACCAATATTGGTACATTATTATTAACTAAAGTGTGGTTTTCATGTTGTACAGTTATGGATGTTTTGAAAAACTGTTAATGTAATGTGCCCACCATTACAGCAGTATCTGGGATAGTTTCATTTGCCTAAAAAACTCCCCTGTGCTTCACCTATTTTTCTTCAACTTCCTACTGAAACTCTGGAGATCATTGATCTTTTTATTTTTCATGAAGCCTTACCTTTTTCATACTGTCATTTATTTGGAATCATAGAATATGTCTTTTCAGATTGTATTCTTTCACCTAGAAATATGTTTTAAATGTTCTTCCATGTGTTTTCATGGCTGAATATCTCATTTCTTTTTATTTCTGAATAATATTTCTTTATGAATACAACTGTTTCTTTAGCCATTTCCCAATTGAAAAGCATCTTGCTCCCAATTCTTGGCAGTCACAAACAAAATTATGAATTATGAATTTATAAAATTTATGGGCAGGGTTTTATGAGGACATAAATTTTCAACAGATTTGAGTAAATACCAAGGAGGAAGATTTCTGGATTTTATGTTGAGACTATGATTTTCTTTGTTAAAGCTCTCAAGCTTTGTCAAAATGGCTGTACTATTTTGCATCCCCATCAGCAAGAAATTTGCCTTCTTATTGTTCCATATCTTTACTAGAATTTGTTACTTTCAGGAATTTTTTGTTTAGCTTTGTTTTGAAGTTTTAACTATGCCACCAAGTAGACAGGGGCACATCTATGCATTAATTTGCAATTTTTTAATGATATATGATACTCAGTATCTTTTCATATGTATATTTTCCATCTGTACATCTTGGTTAATGAGGTTTTGTATTCCAAAGTTTTAGTGAGTATTTCTTTATTATTGAGTTTCTGGATTCTTTTTACATTTCAGGTACCAGTCTTTATTCAGATGTTTTGTCATACAGACATGTAATTGTTTCAGTACATTCACTGAAAAGACTGTACCTTATCTTCTGAATTGCCTTTGTAACTTGATTGGTTAACTATATAGAATTTCTATAGGTCTATTTCAGGACTAATCATTTCATTTCCCTGAAGGATGTGTTATTTTTTTCACCAAGACATATTGCCTTGATTAAGATGGCAACTGCTTGATTAAAATACCAATACATACTTGTCTGTAGTTTTGTAACTAGTCTTCATTTGGATAATTCCAGTCCTCCAACATTGCTTTCCTTCAATATTATGCTGGCAATTCCTGACCATATGCATTGCCATATACAGTTTAGCAATCATTTGTTGATATCGACAAAATAGTTTGCTGACATTTTGATTGGGAATGCTTTGAAGACATGGGCCATTTGAGGAAGAATTGACATCCTAATAATTTTGAACTTTTCAATCTGTGGACATGGATACTTTTCCATTTATTTATATCCTTAAGTTTTTTCATCAGAGTTTTGTAGTTTTCTGTGTATAAGTCTTAGACCTACATATATATGAATATACACATGTATACATATTTATATTCAACTATTTAAAAGCGGTATTTTATATTTAATTTTGAATTCCAGTTCTGCTAGTGTATTAACAAAAGTATTAATTTTGTATATTAATTTTGCATTGAACTTTGTGAATGTGTTATACTTAATTATGCATTCCAGGTGGGGTTTTTTTTCCATTCTTTGAAATATTTCCTCTAAATAATCTTGTCATCTGAGAAGAAAGTTTTATCTCTTAGTTACTAATGCTTACACTTCCAATTTTTCTTGTCTTAATGCAGTAGTTTATGAGACTGACTAAAGTTTGGTCAAGCAAAGAACTTTCATTAGTGATAATGACAGGTTTTTTTTTATTTCTGATATTAGTGACTTCTGCTTTTGCTCTTTTTTCTTTTTTAACCTCTGTAGACGGTCATAAATTTTATTGATCTTTTCATATAATCTGCTTTTGATTTCATGTGGGTCTTTTTTTTTTTGTATTGATTTTCTGTTTTTTCAATGTCATTTACTTCTGCTCTAGTTCATTATTACAGATACCCTGCAATTTCTGTAAGGGATTGGTTACAGGTCCCTTGCCGGTGCTCTGGTCCTACATAAAATGGCCTAAAAGTATTTGCAGTCTATGTGATTCTCGTCTATACTTTAAGTCATTTCTAGATTATTTTAAATGTCTAATGCAATGCAAATACTGTGTAAATAATAGTTATGCTGTATTGTTTAGAGAATGATAATAAAAAAAGTTTGCAAGTGTTCAATACAGTTACAAATTTTTTAAAAATATTTTTCAATCTACATTTGGTTGAATCCAGAGATGTGTTACAGAATGCAGACTGTATTCCTTTTTTCCTATTTGTTTTGGGCTTAAATTTTTCTGCTTTCTCTAGCTTTCTATGGTACAAAATTAGAATATTAATTTTTAGATGTTTCTTCTTTTCTAGTACATAAATTCAGTGCTATAAATTTCTCTAAACAGTATTCTTGCTACATTCCACAGGTTTTGATAAGTTGTATTTAATTTAAAAATATTTTTAGTTTTGCTGAGCACATGATGTTTGACTCACGTTTTATTTAGTTATGTGGTCTTTAATGTCTAATACTTTGGAGTTTTCTATCATTTGATATTTATTTCTAGTTTAAACTGAGTACATACTTTTTATGGTGTTATGTTTGACTTTGTTTGGCTCTTTCATGACCCAGAATTAAGGTTCATGTGCGCTTGAAAAGAATATATCTTCTACTGTTGTGGATAAAGTGTCAATAGCTCAGTTTGATTGATGTTTCTGTTTGATGCATCTATGGTTCCATTCAATGCAACTGTACATTTATTTATTTTCTCCCCACTTGATGTTTCAATTGCTGATAGACAGATGATAACATCTCCAAAACTAATAGTGGGTATGGATGTTTTTTGTTGTTCTGTTAGGTTTTACCTCCTGTAACTTATGCCTTTGTTGTTACTAGTATACATAGCAAGGATTTTTATACCTTCTTATACAAGTATTCTCTTTAGTACCATTATCTCTGAAAATTTTCCTCAGTCTTTATTTATTTCCAGTGTCTTCTTGCTTTCTTGGTTTTGAGGTGAGACTGATATAATTCTTGTCTGTGCTTCTATATAGCAACTTCATTTTCCTTCCTCCCATTTATCCATCCTCAGCTGAACTTCTTTGAAGATTGTCATTTTGTGTTTTTTTCTGATTTTTAAATATGATATATATGTCCTGATTTGTGTTCTCTGAACTTCCTGCACCCATGATTTGGTGTCTGTTTTCAGTTTTGGAAAATTCTTGTTCCATTGTTCCCTTGAATATTTATTCTGCTTCTTTCTTCTGTTTATGCAACAGTGCATGTGTGTTCTACTATTCTTGAAAATGTCCCAAAGTTCCTGAATAATCTATACTGTTTTCCTCATTATTTCTGTTTGTATTTCAGTATGTGAAGTTCACATTGTTATACCTTCAATCTCATAAATTATTTATTCACTTAATTTTAATATCCCAGTGAGCTCATTAAAATGATTTTTGTTTTCTGCTACTCTCTTTTTAAATCTCTAACATTTCCTTTTGAGTTTCTTAGACTTTCTTTCTGTTTTTTACATTACTCCTGCAGTTCTCAACATCATATATTCCTTCCTTTAGAACCCTCAACATATTTAAATTGTGTGTCTGGTACTTTTAAAAGGTCTGCCATATCCTCATTTTGTTACAATGTGCTTGCTTTATCATTCATATTTTTCATTATTTTTAACATGACATAATTTTTGGTGCATGCCACACACATGATCATATATCTGATAAAACTAATAAATAGGCTCTTTATTGTGAAATCTATGTAAATCTGTCTAAGGAGTGCTCAGTATTTTGTTTTTATAGATATGAATGTCAGAGGTTTTAAATTACTCTAATGTTTCTCCTCTATTATTTAAGGTTTTCTTAAAACTCTTTTTGAAGTAGACATGTCTTGCAACTCTTCCAGCTATGGTCCACTGTTATGCTTGAGCCTAACTGATATGGAGGTAAAGTGTAAATCAGAGGTGGTAAGTTATGAATCAGAGTTTCTCATAATCTTTTGGTTAAATCTTCCTTCTTCTTTATTTTTTTAGGTTTGAGACCTTGAATGTCTTTCTCAACTATTTTTTTTTCTCTTAAATGGGAGAACCACCCAGGTTTTGATGGATTTGGCTAAATGCCCTCCCTTCATGTTAAATGAAACTTAGTAAAGACTTCATTTGGAGAGCTGCCCTTTACTATGAAGAATGCTCTGGGCATTTTCCAAAGGGCTGCTTTCCCCTGTCCAAGGAATTATCACCATGAGAATATGGTGGGCCTCTGAAGGGTAAAACACATGGATATAATACAGCCTCACTGAAGAGAGCACCTGCAGGATTTTTTATTCTTAAGCTAATCTATATCAGCCTGCAGCAATTCATCAAAATTACTTTTTTACAAAAGACTTTTAAATTATTCCTGTCAGTTATAAACCCACCAAGCATTGCTCCAACTAAGCTGTAAGCTGATCTTGGCTGTAGTTGTATCTACGTATCCATCTCTGCAGATTTTATTGTGGTAGTTTGCCCTGTGACCTCAATTTTCTGTCAAGTCTAGGAAAAGTCATTGATTTCTAGTTGCTGAATTTTTTTCCCGGAAAGATGAGAGTGACCATAAGATCTTTCTATGTCAGAGTTGCAACTAGAGTTCTCATTTATTGTATTGTTATTATGAAAATTGATGTTCATCAGGAAATTAAGTTAAAATTGAGCATTTTGGTCATATTGATTAAGATTTCAATTTTCAAAAGATTATTTTCTGTTGTCTTTTGTTTTATCATGGATGAAGGAAAAAGTTTAATAGTTCATTGCTTGACCATCTGTCTTTTTTCTAGAGTCCCATGATCAAGTAGGCACTTTCAAAAAACCTTGCAGCTTACAATAGTGATGGTGACTGACCACTCTTTACTACTGAAGAAAAAATCTACTACTAGTTCTGAGCAATCATTCTCAGTGGAAATCACATCATTCTTCCACTTTTTTGACTTTCATAGCATAGTCACTTAAGTGCTTTTCGAAGGAATTGAGGTTTTTTTGGTTTGATGCATTTCTCAATGTCTTTTTGATGAAAATGTTTTCTTTTCTGATTTCCTGTAGGCCATAATATGTCTAGGTTGGCAGAGAAAGTGACACATAATACATCTGTGTGAATATTTCTAATTCTGCAAATCACATAAAGGAATTTCTACCTTTCAGTTTTCTTTGGCAAAGTCACCAGTGAATCTATTTCTCAATAAAATAACTATTTTACAATCAATTATCTATACATCTTTGTGTTAACATATTGACTTTAGAATCTGATAATTACATTTATATCAATAAATTTAAACACATTTGAAACTGTATTTCTCCCTGTTATGCCTAATATCCTCAGAATCTACTTCCAAATACACTTCACAATTGTACAGCTAATTAGAAAAATCTTTCCTTTTTTGAGACTCAGGCATTCTTTTATTTTTAAATTTTTATTTTATTAGTACATGTTGCAGTACCTGAATTTTGCAATCATCTTGTGTAGGGAATAGGGGAAGGGGATGTTACCAGAACCCCTGCAGTGGGTCCTGGTCTCCTGTGAGCCATGATAGCACAAGACAAATTCAGGAAATGAGAGTTAGAGAAGAAGCTGGGTTCTGGGGCTGATCGATGCTGTTCTGGGCAGCAAAGATGAAGGCACTCCAAGCTTGCCACTATTTATTGGGTTCATAGGGAGTAACAGATGACTCAGAGAGTGGCAATAATCCTAAATTGACAAGGATATTATAGTTGAAGAAAGTATCAGATGTCTTGGAAGGTGGAGGTAATCCTATTGACCATGAGGATCTTATGCTAATGAGGATTCTAGGTCTACTAGAAGCTTATGTTAATTAGGATGGTAAGATGAGTAAAGATGTTCTTATAACAGTAGGTGGGATGAGGTAAGGTGATAAGGAATTTGTTTCTCCCCAGGTGAAACCTTTCTCTTACTTCTTGGTTCTCAAGGAACCAGGATGTCTTCAGATGATATAATCTTGCCCTTGAGTGACACAGCATCATGGGACCATTGAGGTCTCAGCTGTGACCAGAGGCAAAAGTTGAGTTATATTTTGGCATGTGAAAGCCAGCCTATAGGCGAGAAGACTAGGCCTAATCATAATTTAATTGTGAAATGATTTTCCCCCCAAATTATGTAGAATGGCTCCTGACAATCTTGAGGAGTTGGAACATGTTCATAATATAGCTTTTTTTTTTTTTTAAATCCCCTTCCCTTTCCTGCTTTCCCTCCTGCTCTAGTTTTCCTTTCCTTTCCCCCTGTTCATTCTTGTTGATATTATTAATCATAGTTCACATTTATGGCACGTTCATATTCATTGAGGTTATTAGGACCTTGTACCTGGCATCTCTTCACTCTACCTATTTCCCCATCCTATTCCCCTCACCTTCAGTGCCCTGGGACCCTTCTCATCTGCAAGGGATCCATCCTCTTGTCTTGCTCTGTCCTTCCTTTACTTTTCTTTTAGTTTGTATTTTGTCTTACTCAGGTGAGAGATACCATATGATATTTAAGTTTGTGTGTCTTATTTATTTGACTTGATATTATATTTTCTACGTGCATCCATTTTCCTACAAATGTCTCAATTTTGTCCTTTATAGCTGAGATCTATATATAGTAGAAAAATCTTACAATTGTGTGTAGTAATGTGAAAACATTTTCTTTTTCAACTTCTCTTCCTCATATCAGAGTCATTTGACTCTATGAATCTAGTAAAGTGACATCCTGTAATTGGGAATTGAGAATAATTGAGTTCCCTATGTCGGGTAGATATCTCAGGCAGGTTTTATTCAGAGTTTCAAAACAAAGCATGAACAGGGTTTTTGTACAGGAAGAGAGGTTAGTAATGGAAGATCAGTGAAACTTGTGGATTCAGAGGAATTTAAGTCATCATAATCTTCCTATATGTCTCTCTTCCATTCCATAGATATCGTCATACTATTACTTCCTTCCTCACTAATACCCTAACTTTTCTTTAGGGGATGTCCTAAGAAAAAAGTATATTGATTTATTTTGGTCATGGCTAATTGAAGTTCCATATGCCTCACTTATTTGTATATCAAATTTTCCATGCTTGGGAAGTTTTCTTTCATTACTTCTGTGAACAGGTTTTTTATATCATTTTTGTTGACTCCTGCTTTTTCATTGACTCTGATAAATCTTATATTGTTCTTCTTTGCACCGTCTTGCAGGAATGGATTGTTTTATTAATGGTCTCCTGAAATTTTAAAGAGGTCCTTCTTTTCATGATCATTAACTGCAATCCTGTCTTCTAGGTCTGATAATCTGTCTTGACTTTTGTTTGTTTGCGTTTGTAAACTTTAAATAGAATTTTTAATTCCCTGGATATCTGTTTGAATCTGTTTCATGGATTCCATTTCTTTCCTGTGTTTGGCATTTATGATTTCCATCATTTTTCTAAGCTACTCTTTTTTAAAAAATCTGTCTACTCTTGATTTGCTGAGGAGGTCTTTCATTATGAGTGTCATTTTTTTTTTTAACCTGAGAGATTATTTCTTCTATGACTTTTTCTATAGCCTCACTCATCTGTTTATTTACTACTGCTGCTCCTCATTTCAGAAAATTCAGATAGGTGGCTTCCGATTTCCTCTATCTCATTGTCCCCTGGATTTGTCCTGGGTAGGCTGGAGGTCTGGGATTCTATTTTACTTCTGCACCTTGTCATTTTGTATTTTTTATTTTAATTTGTTTTCTGTGTTGATGCTTCTAAATTCCTTGTGGTGGAAAGCTTTCTCACTAGTATGGAGGCTTCCCTAGGAAGTGTCTATTCCTCAGAGATGTCTCCTAGGTATAGCTGGCTCTTGGTCTTTGTGTCTGTTCCAAGATTCTACATTCTCAATTTATTAGGGATGAGAAACTTCTTTTTAGCTCAGAACTCACTCCTTTGGTGTTGGATTATGGTGATGGCTATGATCCCATGCAATTACAGTATTGTCACATAAGGGAGAACAACTAATTGCAACAGGTACGACATCCTGATTAAAGTAGTACAATTAGTAATAATAATAGTATCAATCACACCCTAGAAACTGACAAAATGTGGTGCATATTAATTTGGTACCTTTAACTATAGGAGCAAGAGCTAGATAGAAAAGGATATAAGAAGGTGGAAAGATTCCTTGCATGTGAGTAGGAAAAGCCAAAACAGTAGAAATAGCCATACTACCAAAATTTTTATACATATTTAATGCAACCTCAATCAAATTACCAATAGCATACCTCACAGAACTAGAGAAAACAATCCCAAAATTCACTTGGAACCAGAAGAGACCTAGAGTAACCTAAACAATTCTGGGCAACAAAGGCAAGGCAGGGGGCAACACAATCCCTGACTTGAAATTATACTACAGAGTTACTGTGATAAAAACAGCATGATACTGGCAAAAGAAAAAAAGACATGAGGATCAGTGGAACAGATTAGAAGATGCAGAAACAACTCCAAACACACTCAGCTTCCTTATCTTTGACAAAGGGGCCAAACACCTTCACTGGAAGAAAGATACCCTATTCAATAAATGGTGTGGGAAAAACTGACTTTCCACATGCCAAAAACTAAAACTAGGCCCATATCTTTCACCATGAACTAAAATAAAATCAAAATGAATCAAAGATCTAAATATTAAAACAGATATACTAAATCTTCAGGAAAAGAGAATAGGTAGAATTCTTAAAGACATAGGTGCAAGCAAAGACTTTATAAACAGAACCCTAATTGCATGGGAAATATCACAAAGAATAAACAACTGGAATCTCATCTTATTAAAAAGGTTTTGCACAGCAAAGGAAATCACCAACTGAATGAAAAGACAACCGATAGAGTTGGAAAAGTTTTTGTCAGCTGTTCCTCAGACAAAAGACTAGTGTCTAGAATGTATAAAGAACTGAAAAAAATCAACCCCTCCCATATTTAAAGACCCAATCTAAAAATGGCCAGCATACAAATGACAAATAAATATATGAAAAAATCTTCAACACCACTGGTCATTCAAGAGATGCAAATTAAAACAATGTTGAGATTCCACCTCACTCCAGAAAGAATGGCTATTATCAAGAAGTTAACTAATAACAAATGCTGGTGAGGCTGTGGAGAAAACGGAACCCTGCTCCACTGCTCTTAAAAGTGTAGACTGGTGCAACCACTGTAGAAATCAGTGTGGAGATTCCTCAAAGAACTAAAACTAGAGGTTCCACTTGTCCCAGTTATTCCCCTCCTTTGTGTCTTCCTGAAAGAAATAAAAAGCATCAAACCACAGTTATACATGTGCACCCAAGTTTACAGCAGCAGTTTGTAATAGCTAAATCTTGGAAACATCCCAAAGGCCAAAGGCCCATCAACTGATAAATGGATAAAGAAGATGTGTGTGTGTGTGTGTTAATACAATGAAGTACTACTCAACCATACAGAATAATAAACTTGAGATATTTATAGGTGAATGGGTACACCTTGAGACCATACTCTTAAGTGAAATAAATCAGACACACATGTGTAAATATTACATTGCTTCTCTGGTGTGAGAAACTAAAAGTGTAAGAAAGGACATAAATGTATAATAGATATTGTGAAATAGGAAGATGTTTAAATTGAAAGGGGCACTAGTGAAAGGGGAATAGAAGGAAGGGAAAAATAAAAATGAGAAAGGAACAATAAAATGGAAACAAAGCATTTGTAAATAAAGAAGGGAAGAAGGGTTGAAAGATGGAATGGGAAAAAGAAGAATCAAGATATATTACATACAGGTACAAATTCCCTATGATGAATGTGATCATTATGTATATATAAATTGTACTGATAAACTTAATGAATTAAAAAACTATATTGATATCAAGCAAGTTACAGAATCAAACATTGACTTTTCTTCAATGCTATACTAATAATATACTTTTCTCTAATGCTATACAACATTTGGCAACAAATGCTGAGATTCTTTATACTGCTTATACAAATTTTATATTTTTATATGAGAATTTAAGATATTGGACTATATCATTTTTTTCTTTCACCCTGACTGCACAATAAAAAGTACAATAAATCCTATGCTCTCACATAATTTAATTGAATAACCTTTTGTTTCTTCCACATAATTATTTTACTTGAAGTAATTATAGGAAATGTGTGTATTTGTTTTGACACTGTATCTATTAGTCTAAAGCAATTATATCTACAGGCTCCATTCCTACTGACTCAGTGATACTGGCTTTGGGGTCCTGAAAAGATTCTTTTCATTGTCTTGGTGTCTTGAGCAAAGAATTGGACATGACATGCAAAAATGGTAGCAAGATTTTATATCTACTAAATGCAGAAGAAAAATATGCTCTGCTGAGTGAGAATGGGTCCATGAACAGACTCACAAAGGAAAAATGACCAGGATCTTTTGTATATGGAATTCCAGATTGCTTCTCTCCCATGCAAACAAGGCATCTGAGATGCTCACTTTTTCTCACTTTTGTCTAACATCAAATTTAAATTGTCTTATCAGAAACTTGCTTGGTTTGGTGCTGGATGTAAATGAAGAATCAAAAATGGCACTTTTCTGATTTATCCCACGTACAGGGTCTGGGAGCTCCATAGATATCCCAGAATCTGTGTTCTGCCATGTGCTCTGGATCTCTGTACTTGACAGGTTCTTCAAACCCATGTAACTGCTTTCCCCTGGCCCTGATCTCCTACCTCATCAGGGCCAACTTGACCACATAGACACCCATTTAATTGAAGTTATGTTTCTTGAAACTTCTTACATCCCACTTATGCATGCTTCGCAAACTTAGTTAAAAGAAGATAATTTATTGTCTTATTTTTGAAAAACTGGAATTTGTTAAAGAATTAGAAAGAGCTTGATAAATAGAAACTATTTAGGGAAAAACTTCGGTCTCTTTCTCCAGAAACACCATTCTGAGTCTCATCGGGGCACTTGTCTCTGAAGGAAACTTCTGGTGCTGCCTGCCTTCCCACTATGGACCCAAAAAATGGAAGGTGTTCATCTTTATGACACGAAAGCCTGAGCCAGTTCCACTTCTGTCTCAAGGCTATCATAAAACTCCTGATATTCTTCAAATCCTCTGTCATCAACTCTAACAATATAGCAGTTGCTGCACAAGGTTTCTGTTCCCAGCTACCAACTATACACCAATATTTTATGTGCCTGATTGGCAAAGCATAGATTACCTACCCCTTTTCATTTGTTGAAACGTTTGAAGATTCAATTTCTGGTTTCTAATTCTGAGACACAAGACTCATGAAAATTTCCCCAGTTCTGGAAACACTATCTAATAGGCTATCACAGATGAAAAACATCAGTTAGGGTAAATGCTACTACTATTCAATTCCATCTTCCTGATTTTACCTATTTTGCCTTTTGATTCACATCTGCATTTGCTTCACTTGGAGGGCATCCCCTGGTCACTGCCTGCACTGCTGCCTCTTGTCACAGCTCATGGCTTCAACATTCACTGTTTATTATACTATTACTGCTTTAACTTGCTTCCCTTCCTGTTTCCTTATGAAGACCCAGTGCAAATAAATGATGCAAGCAAGCAGTGAATCATAAGTGTGTTGGAGAGTTTTACTCAATGATTTGGTCTTTAAATTATGATTTAGAGCTTGGTAATATTTTGGTTTTTAAAATTACCTCCCTCTAGAAAGGATTCCTTCTCTGGCCTCAGGCCAGAATTAATGGTGTGAAGAGAGTAAGCTCATCAATAAAGACCCTTGCTCTAGGATGCTGAAATTGATGTCTACTTTCATAGGCAGTGGGGCTGCCACACCTGTTATTAAGTGGTGCTCAGGCAGAAGAGTAAGCAGCAACAGAAACAACAGCAGGGGGGAAACTCCAGCTGCCAAAAAGACCATATCATTATCTCTGCTCTCTAGGGCATGGCTACTCCTGCACAAATGGTTGAAAAACATACATGCCGGGCCACAGTCCATCCAACATACTGGATTCATAGGTCTGAGTTAGTTCTTGGGCACCTGAAACATATAAATGAACAAACTAATTAATAACTTTTACCTGTATTTCTGAAACATGTTCTTCATTTAAAAATAGTGCTATACTGCAAGAGAAGATATCTTCCTTGTGGGCCTAAGAATGGGAGCTGATTGTCTATATTTGGTTAAGGGCTCACGCTGAAAGACAAGGGTGAGAGTAATTTGCATTCATGCCTTAGGTGTCATCCCAAAAGAAAGCTCATATGGCAGTGGGGGAGGGCATGAATGCAAATAATTAGAGCTTTACTTCTTCAATATTTTGGCAACAAAATACTTGAAATGAGCATAAAAATAGCTGAATTCTGACTGCAATGAACAGATTGCAATAGCATTTATTATTTTATGTTAAATAGGTTTGCTGTACATATAAACTCCTTGGGTAAAGTTTCTACTAATAATATTTCCTTGGAAGATAGCCAATTAGCTAAACTTCAGCAAAGAAATGATCCTTAAGTTGTTTTTTCAGAGGAAAATTGATTTATGGTTTCTTCTTTAACAACATGGGATATATCCTTAGTATTAATTTGAGTGCAAATAATTCCAAATAATATATTTGAACAAGTCTAAGTACATACAAATTTTAATGAAACACTATATGAGTGCTTCCTATTTCATAATTTCATTCTTTCATGGTCTAAATTAAACAACAATTAGTCACTTCTCCTCACATATTGCCCTCTATCAGTTCTTCAGGAAATATAACGGGAATGAGCCAGTTTCATTTCTACAGGATTTTCTTCCTGCATTCAGATGTTACTGATTTTAGGCTCAAAGTTCCTGAAGAAACTGACAGGATCTTTATAGGAGGAAAAACTATGGGGCTTGAAACCTGAACAACAAAGACTGTGGAAGCGCAGATATTCACCTCTATGTATCGAGGGCAGAGTTAAGTTGATTAGTTATCTGGGTTTGATTTCGGAGGCTCTGTGTTTCTGTTGACCCCTTTTGTTCAGTGCCTCGTGGATGAAGCTGCTGAGTTTTTAATCTCACATATTCTATCACAGTCTCCATTAGAGATGTAATCGCTCAACTGTCAAATCTATTTTGAAAAGGATTTTGGAAAAAGAACACAGTGATTTATTCTTTACTTCTCTAAAATGATCTTTTCTTAAAATCACGGTACAAGCATATACAAAAGATAGTGCAATAATATCACTGGCAGCATTAGTTTGCTAACCTTATCCAATAAAGAAATTTTTCTTACAAAGGTTTATCACATTACCCAATCTCAGAGTGGTATTGTACTCTTTGGAGAAAATACCAGTTGTTTAGGGAAATGCAAAGAAAATAATATCATCGAAGGGTAAACACGCATCTGAGTATTTTCAGGCTCACAGAAGCAATGTCGCAGAAATCTGAGGCTGCCACACCATCAGTCTGCTAGGATACTCAGTGAACACATGCGCACATCTCACTGCATAGGAAGAGTATAGTAATCAACCTAATTAGAACAAGAATATTGTACTTGTTGTAAAGACTGAAAAACATAGATTTCAATCCAACTCTCTAATTGGAAGATCAGACACTGTAAATTAGCAGTACATGGAGTTGTAAGGACAGTGAGAAGGCTTAAAGATCATGAAAACTAGAAAATTCGAAGTTGTGATTTACATGGACAATAAAAGCAAATTCAGTCTAAGAAAGAATGACAACATTGTGGTAGTGCATTTAAAATTACGTATCTAGAAGCAGTCTCATCGTTTGAATGATACTTAATATTTTAAGATTTGATTCTTTTGTTCTGAAGGCCTGGTAGTCACCTAATGGGTGAAGGAGGGACCCTTCTACAAATATAGAGGATGAATGAATACCTAACACCAACACCAGACCCCGAGGTCACAGGTTATTAGCCACGGAGGACTTTGTATGCCACATTTGAACTCAGGATGTGAACTCAGAAACCAAGTGAGAGGATCCAGACCGTGAAACACAAGATTTGCAGTTTTTAAAAAAAGGGTGGAGTCATTTTGATTACCACAGTCTTATTTAAATATTTTTGCTAGCTGGCAGAGAACATGAGCCCAGTACTCAGGGATGAGCGGGTGATGTGCCTGGTCCCTGTGATAAGAAGCGGTTTTTGTCGGGAGGACCTGACTCCTGGGAGCAGAGGGAGGAGCAGAACCCGTGGCTTTGCACTATGAAAGCTCTCTGATTTTCCCAGATGTCTAGCCAGCAGTTAATATTGAATTTTAATTTCAGAAATCATACCATATCGTTAAATAAATTTGTAATTATTATATAGCATTCCATGTGATTTCTTTCCTGCTTTGATAAGTCTATCCCTAGTGGATACTACCTGAAAGGAAATTAATCCATGAAAATTTGATTTTTTTAAACTTATGTTTATTTGTATTTTTTTAAATTATGGAATCTTTATGTATGAAGTAGAGCTTAGTCTCACTTGAAACTGAAGAGGAATCACAACTTGGAGTTTTTCTTCATTTTCTCTAGTAGAACTATGCACCACTGAAATCTTATGAACAGTTAAACAGGTCTTTCAAAATCATTTTCATTGTTTTCTAGTTTAATTAGTGACACGATTTCTGTGTAAGATAGATTCAAAATAGCAAAGGTCTTTTGGAAATCACACATTATTTTACTAAACTTAGATGTGAGATTTTTACAGTGACTCCTCAAAAATGATCTAAAAATGCAAACATGCTTAGTGAGAACAGTTAATATAACTATGATGGATTCAGTACAGTTTTTGTATGCTACACTTCAGAAGACGTTTAAGACCTGGGTAGTGATTCATGGCATTCCATTTTAGAAAGCGTACCTTCACTGTGCTGTATGTGTGAATGGAATTTTAACTCAATATACTCAAATATACACATCATTGAACTACATTATATCTGGAACACATCATTTCTATCTGAAGAAAGTGAAAATAGCTTTTCTTTGAAAGTTCATAAAAATGTCTTAGTTCTAAAATGGATGGAGTTAACCAAATAAATGAACTCACCAAAATAAAATACTGCCCTTGAAATTAGCAACTTGTCAATCATCATGGCCTTCTCCCTATATTTTCATGCTATTTTAAAATAATGTAGAATGCTGGCTATAAAAGGTAACCATATCCATGTTAGAAACTACGTCTGTTTTAATGCACTTCAAATGCACGGTAGCAACCATCTTAAATTGCATTAGACAATAAAGATGAATATTTGGCTGGTGTAGTTGAAATACCCTGGGTTTCATGTAGTTGAAAGCCTGAATTTCATTTAGGTCAGTTAGGTGATGGGATGCACTCAGACCTCTGTGCTCTATGGGCTGGCATATTCTCTACACTTGCTCATGGCAACTGAAACCATGGTAACAAGCTTTCTTGCACATTTGTGGAAGGTAAAGGAGACCTTTCTTTCTGAATCTCAAGACTTTGGCCCTAATCCTCACACTTACTGAGCCAATGTAGCCTATGTGGAAACTTCTGGACAGAAGAATTTTAGCTGTTCATTCATGTAAATTTCTGGCTTTTTTGTGACATAATTATTCTGGCTAAAGAAATGGCATTCCCTTGATAAGTGTAGACCACTAGGGAATCTGTGGGAGGAGTGGAACTGAATCACAACCACAATATTTACAATAGTGGTCAACTTATAAGAGTGATATGCCGGAGGTTGTTAGAAAATGTAAATAATGTTAATTATATTTTATCAAATACAGCAAATTATAAAACTACATTCATAAATATATAAGCGACTATGTATTTGATGATAGAATAGAATTTATTATCTCCATACATTGGGGAAAACAAATTTGCTAGAGGATTGTTTTTTAAATTGTCAGCATTATTTAAAAATCAATTTTTCTTCTCTTTCAAAGATTACTCTTATTGATTTTTCTGATAAAATGAACCAAATAACTTAAAATAATATGAAAATAGAGGTATCAATAAAAATAACATTAATCTTACTGTTAATTTAAACTCTCATAGTTCAAATCAGTCCTCTATTGATTAGTCTTCATTATTACTACAATAACTAATAGTGGAATAGTTTTACTTACAAACCTTTGTTTATGTACTTGATTATTACTTTAGGATTTTAGAATTGCTACTACTATTTCAGGAATATGTTTTTCTATTTTTTATTTTAGAGTGTAGCTATAAATACTTTACATCTTACTGAAAATCCCATAAGGATGTGAATATTGTAGTCATCCTATCTTCATTGGTTTTGATTTTTTTCTATATAAACTTGATAAATGCTATTTTGCAAATGCTTACCAATTTCTGTGCTTATGAGGTTAAAAAATAAAGGCAGAAATTTCATATAAGTCCTACATTTGTGATAGAACCTAATGGATTGGAGAAAATATTTAGGAAAGGGAATGGAAAAGCATGTCACTGGGTAAAACATTAATAACCTTTTAAAGTCCTCTGAAATACTTCAACATTAAATGGAGTATCACTGGTTCAAAGTGATAGTTTTTAAAATAATTTTAAAGTTTTCATCTACATAAAATAAGAAGAAAATATTTATAGCAAGTATGTATTATGTAAGTACCATGTTTTTAAAATATATTTTATAATTTATCAATGTTTAAGTTTTTAAAATAATACATAGAAATAATATTTTTGATGAATAAACCAGAAATGGAAGAAAAATAGAAAAATGATTTTTTTAGTTTTTCAAAGAAAATAGTATCATTGGTTCCATTCTGACTTTAAATGCTTCTGAACAACTATGAGTATACTCCTTTGCAATGTAAGAAAAGAGTCTGTTTAGATTTTGAATACACATTCCAGTCTAGCACTTCATTGAGTGAGATTTAATATTCATTTCATTCCATGCTTCTAGATAAAGCAGTATAGTTTTATTCTTCTTCTTTCAGTATCAAAACAGGTTGACAAAATAAATAAGACACTGTGTTAAATTTTAGGAGAAAATTCAGTATCTATTATTATTTTGAATGGGAAGACATTTATCTTAACAAGTTCATGTGGTAAAGTGAAAATGGAAAACAAGTCTGGTTACCAAATATGGATTTGTCAATTACAAGGAAGATATCCCAAATATATAAAGAAAAATAATTGTAATTATCTGTGTTCAATATGAAAATTAGTCTGTCTAAATTGCTTTTTTTGTTTCCTTACTTCTCATTCTTCTATCTGAATGAAGCAGGTACTTATAATTACATGCAGTGGTGCACAGGGTCCTCCTTCCTCCCTGATAGGGAACTTTAATGAATTTCATTATTCTTTTTCAATTTACATACTCTTGCAGAATAAAGATTCCCAAATCATTAACTAATTTGATATGTCTGAAATACCAATTCAATTGTCTGGCCCCCTGAGATTTTCAAATACCTTGTTCAAACACCTCTTAACTTAGTTTCATAATTAGATACACCGTGATGGATGGACTTTTATATCATAGTCTCAAAGGGACAGTGAATCAGCCTAATTTTTATGACAATTTGGGAGACTTAAGTTAAAGTCATTTTAAAAAATCAAGTCAGAGTTTGTGAAGAAATATTCAAGGGTCCATGAACAAGTTTTGAAAGTATACAGATCTAAATATGATAAATGTTAAGATTATTGATCATATTCTTAACAAATAATAAATATTGCCCAAAGAGTTTTTAAAATATTTGTTATTTGGTTACAAGGAAAATTACTATTTTAAAAGTTATTACTTTAAAAGAAAAGACCTGAGAAAATATGGATTATAATAAACAATACTATCAAAATTAGTGAGATGTACAAAAATTTTTCTCTTATCTTTTGAAGGGGTTAAAAACATAAACTTTTTTCCTATATTATTCCTTATTCTCTGATATTTACTTTTATTCAAAAGGAATGATAAATAATAAGTCCATGTTTAAAAACAAGATTGAAAAAATTTTAAGTGTTGTGCTAAAAGCTACCTATATTTCATAATAATGCTTTATGTGTGAATATTTTTCTACAGTAATAATATGTAAATATCAGAATTCTATCTTATTAATCATATTTGAGAGAAAATGATGTTGAAACTCAGAATTTTATTTATTTGAAAAGTCTTATTTTTGTTAATAAAGTTTGTTCTCCTTACATACTGAGAAGAAATCCATAAGCTATGTAAAGTGTCACTCTCTCCAAACTAATGAAGAAAATGCACTTAAATGTTAGAGTATTAGCAATTTTAGAGGAATAGTGGAGACATTAATTATTTCAAATTGTGTCATTTTATAAAGGCTTGGCAATGAATGTGTATTCAATAATTACATACTACAGAAAAAACTTGAAAGTACATTTTCATTATGAGGTTACCCACTAAGCTGTTTATGTTTCCAGAATGGTGGGGTATCATACTCATAGCAAAGTGAAGCATTTATATTAAGCACCCAAATACTTAAAAACTCAAGCTTAGTTAAACACTAATACTATCACAATTTTTTATTTAGTGTAATCTAATAAACTGTACACTATTTAAATATGATGCACTCTTCTTTATGAAACTCCCATAGAAAATAATTTGTGTTCAGTGCTATTTCAATGATAGATTTCCAATACAAGAACTGACCAATATGTGATAGCATGAAGGCACTGGGGATGGGACATTGCAGGAAGAGCCGAGTGGAATTTGCTGGATAATTATAGGATAATAAATTAATAATAATAATAAACTATATCATAACCTCCTGTTTGGGTTTCTTTCATTTAACTTTAAACAATAATTTCAACTTTTGATGCATCAGAATCTTTATATATAATTTAATAGAACTGGGCAAAACCTGTTTCATCTCTAAAATTCAGTGAACTCAAAAATCGTGCTTGTGTGGTTTAAATACTGTATTTTAAATTAATTTCATAAGTATGAAAAGTTCACATATATACAGAATATATTATATTTACTATATACTGAATATGTAAATGTATATATAGATTATTCATATTGTATATATAATGTATTAAATATGTATGTGTACAAAATATAAGTATACACGTGCAAAACTTAACATACTACATAATTGATATCTAATATAACTATTCATACTCAATAAACACTTTCTTAAAGTATTTCTGTTGAAATTAAGCCTTTAGCATATGGACATTTGGGCAACATTTACGATTGAAACCATAACAGTTCTTCAGGCAATTAGGAAACTACATGATGAATTTTTCCAAATACAAAGAGGCAAACAACTGCAACAAATAATTTTAGCAAACATTCAAGTGAAATGGACAGATGGTATTTTTACACTTTGCATCAAATTTAAGGAAAATCTTTCAGAGATAAAGCACTATACATTCTTGAATTTTACTTTAGTAACACAATCCTAGTATATGAGACAAAAACATACATTAATTATAAAAATTAACACCAGAAATATTGATAGTTGACTGCACTTATATTTTATTTCTGTTATATTAATGATAAATTCTTAATTGTCAAAAATGTCAACAAAATACTCAATGGAATACAGTAAAAGCAGTACTGGGAAAGGAGTTTACAGCAATAAATATCTATATAAAAATAAGATTGTACTTCAAAGAAATATAAAGCAAGAGCAAACTAAACCCAAAACCAGTAGATGGAATGAGATACTGACATTCAGATCAGAAACAAGTGAGAAGTTTAAAACAATCTAAAAGACCAGTGAAACAACTTGTAGAAAGATAAACAATGTTCACCAATTTTTAGCAATTCTAGAATAAAAGAGAGAAGATATAAATCAGAAATGGAAATAAATTACAATCAATAATATAGAATACAAAAATTCCTGAGGCTATTATAAATAATTACATGTCAATAATTATATAATTTAGAAGAATGAATGAATTCTTGGACACATACAACTCACCAAGATTGGACTATGAGAAACACAGAAAAAAATCCTCTACAGACCAACAGAAAACAAAGATATTGAATCAGAAATAAAAACATCTCTCATCAAGGTAAAGCCCAGGACTTGATAACTTTCCTGCTAAATATTATCAAACATTTAAAGAAGGACTAATATAAATTCTTTTCAACTTATTTCAAAAATTAAAGATGAAACACTTATTTGAACTCATTCTGTGAGGCCAAAATTAACCTGATAGCAAAACCAGACAAGGACAGAGCCTTAAAAGAAAACTACAAGCCAATAACCCTGACAAACCTTAATGCAAAATCATCAACAAAATATTAATCAATTAAATTCAGCAGCACATTAAAAAGATAATTTATTATGGCCATATGGTATTCATTCCAGGGATGCAGCTATGGTAAATCATATGCAAATCTATAAACATAAAAAAAGTAGTAACTGATTGAAGAAAAAAAATCACATAAGTATTTAATAGATTTAGTAAAAGCATTTGACAAAACCCAGTATTCGTTCTAATAAAATAACCTCAGAAAATTAGGTATAGACAGAATATACCCCACATAATAAAGTCCAGATACGAACAACCTATATCTAGCATCACACTGATGGGGTCAAGCTAAAATCTTTCCCTTTGAAATGTGGAATAAGACAAGAATAACCACATTCTTCATACCTATTCAGCATAGCACTGCAAATTCCAACCCAAGCCGTTAGGCAAAAGAAAGAAATAAAAGGCTTCCAAATTGGTATCAAAGAAGTTAATTGAAGACCAAAGCCAAGGAAGATAACTGGGTGAAGAAGACAACCAACATGTTGGCTCTTGCCCTCCAAGGTCATGCAGACCCCAAAGGATGACAGGACCCCTGTAAAAGAATCTTCCAGCTCTGATGAGTCACCCAGCCTCCCAAGTAGGGAGATTGTTGGACCACAGTGGACAGGAGTCAACCAGGGTACATTGCGCTAAAAGGAGGTTCACAAAAGAGGGAGATGACTCCATGCTTCAGAGGCACACCATATGGTCCAGCAAAGGCTGTGGCCCATTCTGGCAGATGACACAACTGGAAGAAGGAAAAACTACAGCAGCTAGAAGGCCCTAAAATATCCCCTGAGGAGCCTTAACTGCCCTTGCTGTTAATATTGTTTCCTCCTAGGGCCGGGGATTTAGCTCGGTGGTTCCAGCATCTGCCTTGCAAGGTCCTGAGTTCGATCTCTGGTACCAAAAAAAAAAAAATTTTTTTTCCTCTTAGATGTTTACGAACAAGTCAATGATAAAAGATAAAAGTTTATATATATATATATATATATAACAGATAAAAGTTTATATATATATACATATTATACAAATATATAAAATATATATATTTTATATATATATAAAGTGTATATATATAAAGTGTGTATATATATATATATATATATCTTTCAAACATCTTTTGCAAGTAGTTCAAGTGTATTTACAAACCTACATCAGCTTGAGTCAGTTAACAATTCTCACAGTTAGTTAGTTGATGCACTTTGGAAATCAATATATAAAAATCTAGACTTATACTCCAGATTAAGACACAGTTACTTATTTACTTCACTTTATTCATTTTTAAAATGCCATATTTTTCTTTATCTTTTCTCATCTATTAAATACATGACAAGAATTAAATATGCTTCTGGAAAATCTATTATATGATTAATGCGTTATTAAATTGTACTTTAATTAGCCCTTGTAAATCTGCAGCTACGTCTTAGAAGTGATAGTGTCCTGTTTAAATGGAAGTCAGGTCATCTCCCACCTTTGCCATGTTCACTCGTTAGAAGC
Source organism: Heterocephalus glaber (assembly GCF_053883595.1). Lineage (NCBI taxonomy): Eukaryota > Metazoa > Chordata > Mammalia > Rodentia > Bathyergidae > Heterocephalus > Heterocephalus glaber. The sequence continues at coordinate 25,301,978 of NW_028258372.1, forward strand.
ACATTGGCTTGCCTGCGATTTCTTGAACATACCGAACACACTACAGCCTCAGCTTTTGCCTCTTTCTTCCCTCTGCTTGAAATATTCTACATGAAATTGTGGTACACTCTCCTGTACTTGATTCAGATCAGTAGCACGTATTGCTTTCTTGGTGAGGTTTCCCTGCCCACCCTGTTCAGAAGCAGCATGGACTTTCTCCATGCCCATCCCCACACTTCTGAATTGTTTGTTTTCTTCTTAGCGTTGATCACTATTTAACCTAATATCATTTTACCTATTTATGTTGGTTATAGATTGATCTAAGCTCCAACGAAGTATCCTTATCTCTTTTGTTCAATGATGTATTCTCCATGCTTAGAAATAAGTCTGACAAATAGGAGCAGTTCCATAAATATTTGTAAAAGAATCAATGATCAATAGCTCACATTTAGGAGGAACTTAAGCATTGCAGTGTTCTAGCTTTCCTCCATCACACAACGCATCCTCTTTTCTCATCTCTGCTTTGAGTTCTCTGCCCCTCAGAAACCCTTTTTGCTGCATCTCAGTTGTGTGGGGTCCAGGGAAGTACTGACAGGAGATGAAACACAGGAAGAGGGAGAGGGTATTTGAGATAATGGCTCTCTTACTCCTACCACTTTCCCTTCTTTAGTAGGGATTCTACTCTGGAATGCTTCTGGGGTTGCTCCCCACATCAGAGGCGATAGTTCCTCTCCTTGGACCTCAGCCCTTTGAAATGGTAGAATCCTATTGCACCATCTGCCTCTTCACAACTGGTGATCACACCTCCTTCAGTTACTGAATATTTCTTGTGGTGGACTTTTTAAAACTGCTCCCAACTCTGCTAAGAATTTCTTTGTTACACTTACTTTAACTTGTTTAACTTATAGTTAAACCTTTTTGGGATTGTCCTCTGTTTCCTACCTAAATCCCAACTGATAGAAATGCAGTAGAATATTGCAAGTGAAGATGAATAGCCTGAGGAAGAGAGGTAATGCTGAATTCAGAAGCAAGATCAAATTGAGTATCTCTGTGTCAGATGTCAAGGACGCAGCCTGCAAATTTAGAAATGTATTTATTCTGGGAAATCAGTTTCCACATTTACCAAACCCTTTCAATTTTCTACTGCAAATCAAAGTAAATAAAAAAATCAATATAATGAGCAAGATTGCATGAGTGCTGGTTGTCTTAATTTTTTACTCAATGATGTCTTGGGGGATATTATCTCCTTTTCCTGACTTCATTCTTGCATTAACACAACATTGCCTTGTCCTTGTTCTGGCCTCATGGGAAGAGAAATGTGCCTTACTACAAGTTGACTTTGGGATCGGCTATGTTACGTGTTTGCATTTCTGGGCCAGTGGAATGCTATTAGGCATGCCTATGAGTTGTTCTACACTGTTGTACACTTAGGTCTGCCCTGAGAATAAAGTCATGGATAGCCACCAATCTAAGACATATACATCAGCAGTTCACTTTTGTTTTGTTTTGTTTTTGAGACAAGGTCTTCTATTAGCTCAGGCTGGCCTTGAACTCAATATGTAGAGCAAGCTGGCCTCAAACTCCCAGGGATCCTCTTGCCTCAGCTTCCTGAATGGTAGAATCCCAAGTGTGCATCACCACACCCAGCCTGTATCAGTAGTTCTAAAGCCAATCAGATATTTGAACTAAAAGTAGTCATTCTATAGCTTGAGGCAGACCTAGCTCATTAACTTGTAGAATTACATGTAATAAAAATATATGTTTACAATTTCTAAGCCATTGGTGTTTTAAGATTGTTATGCAATCGAAATTTATGAGTGTATTATTTTACCTCTTACCCAAATTTCAAGAAATTAATGAAAACATAAAATTAAATTCAAGAAAAAATTCCTAGTTTAAGTAAATTAAATGAAATGACAAAACAAGAGAAATCTGTGCTTCTGACCTAAGACATAACTGATACCACACGTTTCTTGACCTCTTAGTATTAGGTACTATATGGGGTTCCTGGCCCCTCCTCTCTAGTGGCCTTTCTTTGCTCTTTTTCTAGTCTGCCATGAGGTCAACAACTTTCCTTTGCCAAGCCCCTCCACCATGATCTTCCTGCCTTGGAGCCACCTGAACATAGACTGAATCCCCTAAAACCATGAGCCAAATTAGACTCCTGCTCTTTTAGGTTTTGGGTGTTAGCTATTGTGTCCCCGTAACAGGAAATTTGACTAATACATAGCACACAGTACTTACTCATTAAAGAGGCATAAATGTGAATTTGAGAAGGAAAAGACAATAGGAAACCTTTCTAAAGGGCTAGGAAAAGCAAATTTCTCACTCAACAGCTTCTTTTACTTTTTGCACATTGTCAGAAGTTTTTTGCTTAGACTGCAGGATTCCAACCTATTGATGTGCATATTGATACTGAGGCTTATCCTGGAGGTAATAGAATTCTCTATTCTAGATACATATCTTTCAAAATGAAGGTTAAATAAAATCGTTCACATAAAAAGATGGTATGAAAATCCAATGAAATGTATTGACATAACTGTAGTACAAAAATGTTAAAATACTTCAGGCAGAAAGAATGTAATACTAAAAGCAACATGGAAAATGTATCAGCAGTCCTCAATTTTTTTGCTCTTAAGACAAATTCACATATATAAATATTATTGGGGACTCCAAAATCTTACACTTACCTGTATTCCATGAAATTAAGATATTTAGACATCAATTTAGTAGATTGAAATTAAGAAAACATTTACTATATCACTATATTTTACTGCAAACAAAATACTGTAATTAAAAAACAATATATGGCATAAAATAGTAGAGAGAAGAATGGCATTATTTTACATCCTGAAAAGTTCTGTAATAAATGGGTCAATAAAAGCTGCATTATCACACTTTTTCCGAATTAAAGCCTTATATTCTTTATCGGTCAAATATATTAAGAAAATTTGATCTTATGCAAACAACTACATGGAAAGTTTAGTGTTTTAAAAACATTTCCACCCTAATTGTGGGTATTATTTTGATACATTGCCAAAACTTAAAAAGTGGTAGCTGCATTTTTAAATTGATAAACAACTTTCTTTTTATTAGCAGATATTAAACAAAATAAATGGTTTCATTGTGACATTTTTGAATATTCACACAGCATACTTTGTTCACATAGCTCTTCCCTAACCCTCATTAACCCTCCCCTTCCCTATCTGCCACCCTCCTCCCTTGTACAATAGTCTCCCTTCTAACAAGTGATAACTTCTTAATGATTAATCTCAAAAAGCCTTCTAAACCCTATCAACACATATTTTGTACTTTATTATGTTAAAAAATCAATGTTTTTGATTTTAACTGGATCTTTTTTAGACAAATAATTTTGTTATATCTTGCATTCATCATTTTAAAATACCAGCTTTCACAGAATTATGTGGTTCTAAGATATCAAAAATACATTCATAAATTAATTATAAAATTTATACTATCTATGAATATAAGTTATATAATAATTATGGTCCAGTTGACAAGAAGGAAGGAAGGAAATGAAAATATGTTTTTGAAAGATTATATAATTGAATTGAAGTGGTATATTTTTTGAAGACATACTGTGAAGAAAGTATAATCTCACCTACAAACATAATTTTATGTATGTCTATTAGACATCAATTTTTGCTTTGTTTAAAAATGGATCTATAATATGTATAAAATTAAATATTTTTTATATATTGCCTCAATCTCATTATAAAATATTCTTTTTGTCTGTAATAATCTCTTATTCTAAAGTTCACAATTTTTGGTATTGTCTTTTAAATAGTATTAGCATGATATATCATTTTTTCTCCAGGAGATTTATCTTTTCATTCCTTTTAGAAGTAGTTTACTTGTAGAAACTTTACAGTTGAATTACTTAATTTCCTACTATGACAATATTCTTGCTACATACCTAGTTTTAAGCATTTATATACAATACTAATATCATCATAGTTGGTTTTAATAATTTTTCTATTTTGCTTTTTTTCTTTACTCCAGTCATTGCTCTTTCTCTGTCTTTATTTGACTGATATCTTTTAAGTATGACCTGTTACAGGAACTGTAGGTTTAGTAATTATATCTTTTTGTTTATGTTATGGCTCTAGAATTTGAAAATGAATCTTTTAATAAAACATATTTTCTAGTTTAAACTAAACATAACACTATAAAGACTAATAATATCTATGTTGGATTAATAATTATAACATTTTCAAATAATTTAAGAAGTATTATTTATATGTCATCCTTATTTGCACTGCATTAATTTTGAGAAAGTTTTACTGATATCCTTAGATTATTACTTAATTTAGGAAAAAGTGAATATTTTGGTAAATCTCAAATTATTTACATTTAAATATTTTATTAATGTGTACACTAATTTTTATACTTATATATTACAAAGAAGAGAAATATCCTTGTTTTCCATCTTAGGTTCATAGGTGAATTACTTAAACTATGTTATAAGAAAAGACAAATTAACAAATGAAAAGCATACAATGCAACTTACATAAGTTAAAAAATTAATTAAAATTTTAACGTACATATAAATTATATGTATTTATCATACATCATGTAACAATTTGATACATATACACATTATATAATATTCAAATCTAGGTAAACTGACAGGACACAAGCATTTTAGGAACTAAAGACTCAAAGAAACAAAAAAACAAAACAAAGTGTTCCTAGATTTTATGACCTGCTTCAAGATAGAAGCACAGGAGAAAATGAGATGGATCTTCCTGCTATTCTTTTCTCAATCTCAAAGTATATTTTGGGGTACCATGTCCTTTGGTGTTCCATCACTATCAAATGAAATTTTCTAATGTGATGTATCTCTTTAGAGGTCTATTCCAGACAAATTTTATTTTATTCTAAGTAAAACCCAATAAATTTATGCAATGATTTCTCACAAATCATTATCAAGGTGGAAATAGGGTAATAGCTGTAAGCAAAGAAAAAATTTTGCATCTGAACTCAATTTATAGATGAAACTTGTGCATTTTCATAATAAAGTTGTGCTCAGATTTGTATGACTGAAATACATAAAACGTAGTCACTAGAAACTGAAAGAATAAAAATATCCCAATTTGAATTAGACTGGAACACAGAGAGTGACATTAAGAGCACAGAATTAGAAGGCTAAATGAATGCTAAAGAAAGACTTTTTGGCATTGTTAAGGAAGTCTGAAATATTCTCTCCATGGGACATTTGTCGCAATAGCAAGCCTTGTACTAATGGAACAACAATGCATAAAAGTCATATAAAAAGAAATAAAAGTTGCAACCTACCAGAAGATATATGTGCAGCCTGTAAAACACAAAGAAAAATGTTCTTCTAACTACATGCTTCAAAAGGTAACATATCAATCTGTGAATTTGGGAGAAGAAAGCAAATAATTCAGAGTATTTCCTTTAAACAGATAAAACAACATCACAAGAAAAGGAATTTCTTTTGCTACTATTTCCATGTGGAACAGTATGGAAAGAATGTCAAAAATAGAAACCCATTATAATTCATATACTAATAAGAGATATACCCCTTAGCTACATAGGTCTTCGTATTTTAAAAGAAACACATCTTTGCATAAAGAAATGTGATACCAAAGTTGATATATATTTTAATTTTGAAAAGAATGAATTAAAAGATGTCTAAAAGCATGAAGATATACTGTTTGTGCAAATATCGAGTACTTCTTGACACAGACGGTATAATTTGTCACTTTATTCATTAATCTGTGACAAAATACATCAATCTAAGCAAGTGAAAGTGGATGGTTCCTAATGACAGAGGCTGGACTCCAAGGCGGTTGAATTCTCTGCATGTATTATGAGACTCACTGGGGTGCTTACAAACTTTGAGTTTTAACATTGCCACCACAAAATGGGGCATTAGAAAAAATGTTCAAACAGTTTCTTCTTGTCTTTTGTCTAGATTTTTTTTCTCAAAGTTTAATGATGTTCAGCAGAATACATTAGAAAACAATAGGAATTTCTATTCTCTTCTGACTTTATTCTGTGCCTCCCTTAAGGACAGGAGGGGTTATTGTCCATTATAATTTATTTAATTTCATTTCAATTAAATGTATATTGTTTCTTCTTCTTTATATTTATAAATTAGCTAAATATGAATAAACCTTTGTTCCATATCATAACATTAACAGAAATTCTACCGTCCACACCGAGACTTATCCAACTATTTCTTCCAAGAGTTACTACTGTTTTGTTAATCGCTTAAGGAAATTCTGACTGGCATCTATCTAATTTTCCTACAGAATTATCAGGATTGGAAAAAAGGCCATTTTAAAATGTACTTGGAAAACATGAATACTCTAATAGGCATTGTGATGAATAAGCCATTTATATACATATTAGCATAACGATTAATACATTCATGCACAAATAAATAAAAGCAAGTCAAAACAGCATTATAAAATTTGGCAGACAATAACATTAATAATTTGTTTTAAGCTTTATCAATGAAAGTGATCAGATCGTATCCAAGTTAAAAGTATATATATAATATATATTGTATATAAAAATTAGATTATACTTTTTGACCATCAATTCCAGTGGTATGAATATAGTGTATAACTGTACTCAAAGAAATATACAAAATATATTTCTTTTACTCATAAATTTGTTACTAACCAAGAACTTGAAGCAGTATAATTATTCTATGAAGTTCTATATAAATATATTTTGCAATTTTTTCCATCCTTTCTCAGCTGTTGTTTACTGCTGGAAAATTTTTATTGTCTATTAAAGGAGTAGGAAGAGGTAGAAAAATTATGGTTTTTAAACAATATTTAGATTTTTTCTGACTCCTCTTTCATATTCATTAGGATTGTTTGCTGAAAGCTTTATTTGAAAAGCATTTCTATTTTACTTTATTTTGATTACAGGTCAGTGATACTATAGAATAATCGGAGATGCAGAAATAGCAAAAGATCAAAAGAATGGTTGCTAATGAGAGAGAAATCAGCAGCTTTAGTTTGAGCAATAAAGGGCTGTCATTTTAGAAATCAGCTTGTTTCACATGCATATGTGTAATCAGTGCTTCTTTAACCTGAAATCCTTAATGAACCTATAAGAATATTGTTATATGAACAGGTTTAATCAATGTGAGGAGCTGCATGGTAAACAAGGTTTGTATCCTAGTATGCATCTTTAATTACTCATTAAGGCAAAGCTTTACATTTTCCATTTATTTTAAAATTACCATTCAGCTATTTTTAATTTTGTACAGATGATTATTTCTAAATGTCTCCAAAAGAATTTGTCCTGAGGCACTGAGTATATTTTCTTATTCCCTTAGCTATATATATAAAATCAGTTTATAAGTGTGTACATTAAAAGTACACTTTAAGGATATTCCATGGGCTCTGAATCAGAACTGTACCTTTAACGGTATTGTTTTATAAAATTGTCATTTTTATGTATAAAAATTCTGTTGAAAATTAAATCTGATAGAATGGCAATAATTTTGATTCAAAAACATTTAGAGCAGAAATGTTTACATAAAATGAGATATGAATTCAAGTTAAAAAAGTGAAAGAGTTTAATAATTTTAGCTGTGAAATCAAGTTACTAAATGAGGAAGAAGCTGTAAACCTGCAGCTGCTAAGGATTTTCAGTTTAAAAGCTGTGCCTGATTTTTAAATTCATGTGAATAAAAAACTAATAAAAACAAAAGTAAGAATGTTATAATTTATTGTAATATTATTATTTATTGAAATAGATATTCTGAATAGTAGTTTGTATTTTTTCTGATATTGTACAGTTTTAATTTTATAGGGAGACAGTAAATTTTTTAAACAATGTAAAATATCAAAGTAAAATTAAACTATTCATAATTTACTTTTGAATTCTCTAGTTAAATGCAAATTTAAGAGAGAAGCTAACATTTATCAAGCATTTAGATATTCTAAGCTGTGGGAAAAAAGTTGGGAACAGCTGATTTAAAGAATCTATATTTTGATCCATAATATTCCATGAGAGGAAATCAATAAACACATTCTTCATGATTGCATTAAGAATATATTTAGAAAACAAAAGAATATATTTAGAGAGATTTTTAAGATCCAGAGTTTAATAAAATGATAAGGTTCTATGTATAACAAGCAATTTCTTGACCTGGACTGTAAGCCATGTGTTTCTTTGGTGATGCAAACTGTCATCTCTGCCATTCGCAACAACCTTATTGTACTTTTTTTTTTTTCTGGTACTGGGGATCGAACTCGGGACCTTGCACTTGCGAGGCAGGCAACAGCACCACTGAGCTAAATCCCCGGCCCAACATCAACCTTATTGTAATAGCTCCTTACCCAAACAACTCCCCTCTGAGCCACTAAGTAACTTCAGTTGCTCTAATCAATTAAGTAAAGATGCTAACCACTAATGCAATCTGGTATAAACTAATAGCCCTTGATACTGTTAGTTGTATCACAGACTCATAGAATATTAAAGTTAAACATGTTCTTAGATATCGTGTTATATATTTACACACTATATATGAAGCTAAGGAGGTGCAGAGAGTCTTTCCTAGGTCACTCCCTACCAGGGCAAGAGCCCAGTTCCTGTTTAGCAATTCCTGGTCATTGAATTAAGTTAATTCCTTAGGCTAAGTACTTTATCTCATAAGCACAAAGTACACTATATAGAGATTTTATATATCTGATGATTTGGAGGGAATGTTGGAAAACAGAAAGATATCTTTGAATGAAATGGTCTTTAAAATCATACCACATAGAAAACACTCTCTGTCTGGCTGGACCCAATATCAGGAGAAGGGCACAGTTGTTTAGTTTGTCTCTCCTCTTATGAAAGATTCTACCAAGAACCGAGATCATTGTCCTTACTTGTATTAGCTGATTTCTGAAAGGTTAAGCTCCTTATCAGTTAATTTATTTGAAATGACACCCTAATTTAATTAAGAGTAGTGTTCAGGTAGATGGTTTTCCAACATACGATTGAAGATTTTCTGAACCTCATCAACTGGTGTTAGAATCACAGTGGACTACAGGACAACACATTTTTAAGTTTCCTAGATAGAAAATGGAATTTGAATTTCAATGTGGACTTGGTATTTAATTGATTATTCTTTCTTAAAAAGAAAAAGTGATCTCTGGCATTAAAATGAAAAGCCTGAACACATAATATTATTTATAGCAAAGCGAAATGTTTGTTGTCAAGCATTACAAATTCAGATAGCGTAGCTTCCATGTATAATCTGTACTTCTCTCTCTCAGATCAAATACTTTTATAACCAAATTTAAAAGAAGTTAGCACTTGAATCTTTGTGTATTCTACTAGCAACGAAATAAGCTTCTGAAACAAAGAAAGGCAGCCAGTGACCTTGAAATGTACCCCTTAGCATGAAAAAAAAATCATGTTTATTTTTTCCTCTGGTAGAAAGTTTGCAAGATGTAATATATTTATTTTATATTCAGATATTTATAATGCATTTTCTCTGGAAATATCTTTTTAAAGTGAATTTAAAAACACTTTTTGCAAAAATAAAAAGGAATCTACTTTAGATTATTTAATTTATTCCCAAAACAGCAAAGGTAAGAGTTCAGCACATAATTAACTTAAAATATACCCTCAAACATTTCTGACTCATCATGCTTTAATGAGTCTCCATAAGTAGATGATCTTTGCAAAAATAAAACTGAATGCTGATTACGGAGGTCTTGACTCCTCCCTGAGTAGAAGACTAGGAGAGTGTATCCTTGGAGGAAGTTTTAATGTCACCAAACAGAAATTAAAACAAAATCTGACAATTTAACGTCTTTGACCTGCTGACGATGGGTAAGAAAGAGACATGTCTAAGATGTGCATGTGTAAGTGGAGAAATAGTTTCTCTTGTCACACGTATTAAGAAATATAACACATTTACTGCTTGTTTAGGAAAAAAAGGGATTACACATCTCACCCACAAAGTGGTATTTTATGTTTAAAAAATTTGAAGATGAAGAGCATTTGGTGTTTTTATATAACCATAGATTTAATGGAGGCAAATTGAGGCAAAGCTTAAGCCCCATTGTTGGGTAATCTTTACATAGCTCTTTAGATGGAAAACAGTCAAATGCATCAGCCCATCCCTGGTGATTCTTTATCCTACCCACTTCCTATTAGTGTCAAATGCTGCTACTTTGAACTTAGAAATTTTTACCACATTATATTCTTAAAATATGATATTATTTTATTTGTAGTACTATATATAATCATTTATTGGAAATTCAAAACACTAGAAATAGAAAATAAAGGAAGGAAATGAGAGAGGGAAATGTGTACCAGTTCCAATTATTGACATTAATAATCTTCAATCTTTTAAATATTCTTGCTTAGCTATTTTGGGAAATTATTTTGCCTCAGACATTAGGGAATGGGACCCAAGGGAAAAGTTATGGGAATGTGGCTGCACAAGCCTTCTAAACTATCTATTCGAGAAGCCAATTTCTCCCTGTAGAAGGGGAAAAGCAACAAAATATCAAAATATAAGAATTGTAAAGTTGGTAGAATTTTTGTTTCATATTCTTTAGACAGCTAGGAATGTATGTTTAAGTAAAAGGGAAGTTTTAAATATTCCCTAACAAAAATACTAACAAATGAGGAAACATGGAAATTCACTTTCATATATTGTTTATATCTGAAGAAAATTTATGCTAATATCTAGTAGGAATATGAATATTAAAATTGGCATAAAATTATCAGAGGACATAAACATCATAGTCAGAGAATAATATCAAGTGATATAATTACATGTTTTTCCCTGGTGAGAATGCCAATACAGTAAGCAAATACAAAAACATTCAGAATATAGGATTCATAATCAAGCTTTCATATAACACTTTGAATTACTAATATTTACCAAGAATATTAAAAGATAAATACATGCATGTGGCCTCTCTAGTTTGTCTGTGAACATCAGAGAACAAGTCAATAAATTGTTATAAATTTTAGCCAAATTCTGTGTGATTACAGGGAAGGAAGCCAATAAATTTAGATATAACAGAAGTATCAAAGAATTCACAGAAAAGTATATACCTAAAATGTACTAATAAACTTAATAAAAAAAAAGAATTCACAGAAAAGTGAATATTTCAACTTTTTAATATTTCAATAGGATTTTTTTCAAGAAGAAAAAAGTTTGAATATTTTATTAAGTTTACATTCTTTCTGTAGAACTGGTACATACACACACATCTTAATTTTTGTTTACATCCCCTTTCCCTCCTTTCTTTCTCCTTCCCTTCATCTCTTAATCCCTTTCTATTTGAGAAAGATCTCTTCCCTTCTTATTATCTATCTTTTATTTTGTGCCTTATCATTTGGGTTTCTTACATAAGAGAAACAAAGTGGCATTAAAGCTTGTGTGTCTGATTTATTCCACTTAACATTATGGTCTCAAGGTGCATCCTTCTTCCTATAAATGACTCCAATTTATCTTTCTTCAAGGCAGACTAGTACTCTATTGTGTATAAATACTACCACATTTTTTATCTATTCATTTTTATTTATCACATTTTTATTTATTTATTCTGTTGATAGGCATATGGGCTATTTTCAAGATGTAGCTATTATAAATTATGCTGCTATAAACATGGGTATGATGTATCACTATTATGTGATGCTTTTTATTCTTTTAGGAAGATACCTAGAAGAGGTATTGCTGAGTCAAATGGAATTTATAGTTTTAGTGTTTTGAAGAATTTTAATACTGATTTCCATAGAGGTTGTGATTTTCATTCAAAGATGAGAGGAAGGGAAAATATTCAAAATGTTTATTAAACTAAGGTATGAAAGAGTAAAGAAATGGAAAGTGTATGCAATTGTGGGTGAGAAAACACAATGCAAAATGTAGGACAGTCCTAAGTGGTTGTGTGGTTATGGAATGAAGGTTGACTGAGAATGAAAGTCAGACAGCTGAGAAGTGGGTGCGGTTTGTCATCAGCATGAATGATGAAATGTTTCAGGAAATTCAGATAGACTAATGTAAGAAGCGGTGATGGGAGGTGGCCTATGGAATGGTCAAGTGACATCAGCAAAAAGAAGAGTCGTTTTCCCAATGGCCAGGTTCTGTGAATAGTGGCAGGAGAGGGGGAAATCTTGGTCTATGTGCTCTTAACTCGTGCTGTTTAGACATTCTGAGTGAAGGTGGCATGGGAAGTAAATTGTGATCCTGTAAATAGATCTAAGGGTAGGCAGGCTTTCAGAAAAGAGTATGGGCAATAGCTATCCCAGTTGAGAAATTGGTAGCAGTAGGATGAAATATACTATAGCTTTTAATGGTAATTTCAATATGACTGAAGATAGGCAAAAAAGCCTGGAATTTGCTTGCTGAGAAAGGAGGGTGGTGTGAGAACTAAATGTTTACAGACAGGGTTTTCAAATTAAATATATATATATATTTATTATATATTATATATATGAAGATATGAATATATATTATATATTATGTATATATGCTTTAATGGTTGTTTTATAGGTATACAATAGAATAAACTGGCACATTTAAATGGTTTGGGACATTTTCTAAAAGATTGTATAATCTTGAGTTATTTACCTTCTAATGTGGCTGCAATGAAAATATCAGAAGAACAATCATTATTTTTCATGACAATATTAACAGAAGCAAAGGATTTGTACGGGAGGTAAGTGGGGAGGCTAAGTGATTAGAAATCTTATATTTGTGGGCACATACACACATATACTGATTGACATAATGAAATCCTTACAGAATGAGCAAATTAGACCATATTCATGGGCAGAGGATGTTATAATGAGAAAGGGATTCAGTTTTACTTCAAAAAATATAGTTTGAGCCCTAGCATGTGCTAAAGACTTTTTGTCACTGGAATTTGGTACAGAAACAGACAAATGAAATCCCAGTTTTATGAACTGTATATTTTGGTAAATTAAATATCTAAGATACAAATACATCATTGTGAATTTCTTAAAAATAACATCTCTTATAAATGTAAAAATGTATTATATATATGCACATATACCAAATTCCATAATATTGTGTATATTAACTTGGTTTATCTAGATACTAAAAATCCCAAAGTGATTTTCTTCCTAATCATTTTGTGCTGGCATTAGTTTCTCACTTTAAAGATTTAAAAAATGTTGAGAGTTCACAAATTATATTACTGCTGTGAATATTCTTAGTGGGTATCACTGAAAGGAAACTACTTAATTAACTTGTAGATAAATTAAAACAACATCCATGGAGTATTCTCTCCCTTAACTATTTTGGGATCTGTCCTTGTCCTTCATTGTTCTTGAACTTGTTCTCAATTTTCAAAAGCTAGTCTTTGTCTCTGTAAAACCATATTTTATGAAATTGTTTGCTAAAGACTTAGCATTATAAAAATAAAAATATGCTTGCTTTAGAAAAATAGCAAATGATTGCAAAAGCTCTTCCAATAATCAAAAAATATTTAGATTCATTATAGTAAGTTTGGTGTTGGATTAAGTTACTAAGTTAAGTTTGGTTTGGTTAAGTTACTTTCGATAAAGCAGATAAATTTTGGGAAATGTAACAATAAAAATCTCAAAACAAGCAATTTAAGACATTTTAATTTGCCCTTTACATGTAGGAATAAAATATTTAATTATTTGAATAATTTGCTTGCAATTTTTAAAAGTTCAGATCAATTATTCTGAAATTAGCATTTTTGTTAATATTCACAGTCATCTTTGTTAGGTGTAAATTTGATTCTTAGCTGGTGCCAATATTTATTTTGTAGTTTTACCAACTAGAATGCAAATGTGTGTCGACATCCCCAAGTGTGCCTATAAGATTTCTTTCCCAACTAGGGACACCTGATACAAGTATCCTTCCCTAAGAATCCTCACAGGTGTTAGCTGGTTCTTCACAATGCTAATCCTTTAAAACATTTCCAAAATTCTTGAACCTTTCTGCCACAGAGAATTATCTGTATACTCTCCTTTTAAATAGGAATGTGTTTGTAACTATTCAACTATTAAGAATATAGCTGAAGATATTCTATGTGTCTTCTGAGTTTAGGTTATAAAGGTTTGTGTAGTTCTAGTATTGTTTGTGGGATCACTTATTGTAAGAGTACTTTTTATAAGAAGTCTGAGTCAAAATAGTATTTATTTACTTTTATTTTGCAAAATCCTAATGGTGCCTTAATAAAAATAGCCTGGAGCCCTCCTTGCTGTGACATCGGGCTTTTTTGTGAGGCTGCTGCAGACACTTTGCTCATGGAATGACCCCACTGATCTCCTCAATGACCCACGAATCAGTAAAGTTATCCAGACCAGCTGTGCCTGAATTCCTGATGTACAAAAATGTGTAATCTAATAAAAGCACCATTGTTTCAATCCACTAAGTTTTAGGGTAGTTTGTTATACAGCAACAGCTAACTGGATCATTCCCTGTCACATTCCTTGACTAATGAGCCCTTTAGTTTTGTCATACCTTTTTTATTTGGAAGAATGTTATTTCTATATCCATATTGTTAAGCATATTATCAGATGTTTGATGATTAGTAATAGAATTTTAATGTTTTTCTACCTCCAAAAACCTCAATATATTTACATGGGTCAGTAACTATGGCCTAAATATTTACTTCTAATTCTGTAGCCATAAGAACTGGAGAAGCACAGAAAGTTTTGGGGCATAAAATTCTGTCTGGAAAATTCTTCAAAAGGGGGAAATAAGATTTTATTGTTGTATGCATCTAAGATTAATTTTTAAACCACGTTTAAAGAGTATTTATCCCAGTTTATTCAAAAGCACAATTTCTATTTTAACTGCATCTCTTTTCAAGATAAAATATTAAATTGTGAGTAAATAACTTCTGGGCTGGTGGGAGCTGATGAAGTTTTCCTAGTGCTTTTAGACTCACACAGCACTGTTTCCCTAGAAACAACAAATAAAATGACTGAGAATGCTGTTTGTCAAATCCAAATACACCTGCATTAGAGTTAGCATCCTCCCTTAGCCCCCGTGGTAGGCACAGGAGGAAGTGTGGAAAACAGAGGCTGGAGTTTTGCTTTCTGCATATGACAACTGCATATACTTCAGGTGGATAGAAGGAAAGGAAATCATGCACTTTAGTAGTTGCTGGAATTCTCAATAAAATAATAACATACTTCTACAATTCTTGTCATATATTCATTTTTTTCTTTTATCTTTTGGGTTATTGGATCAAACCCAGGGTCTTTCTCATGGTAGGCAAGTGTTACACCAGTGGGCTATATCCCAAGTCCTGCTTTATATTCTTTCATAAAATTACATAAAAATATTAAATTGAAAACTATTTGTGTTTTATGAGAGATTTTCTACTTTGGAAGCAACTTGGCTAAAAAACCCCATAATCTAAGCATTCCATCTTACAGCTCACAATTCTACTGATGTTCCAATACAAATACTGAAGTAATATTAAAACTAAAATTTGTAAATGATACTCACCAAATCTCCTGAGAAAATGCTCGCTGCCAGTGTGCCCAATTTGAAATAGAAGAGACTGTATGTATTATGAGGTACCAGAAAAAGATTATTCAGAGAATATAACATTCAGAACAATACAGTAAAAATAGTCAAAAGAACTCAAGTAAAATAACTTTAGTACTCCATGGGCAAAGCCATATACGAAAGCATAATAAATATTTGGCGCTTCTGATGAAGAAAGACCCTTTTCTAGCTATTATGTGATTAAAACTGGAATGAGTAAGAAAACTCTATGAACCAAGATGAGAGCCGAAGAATCTATTAGAGGGAAAAAGAAACACCCAAATGAATGCGGTAATAATGGTAAAAAATAAGAAAAATTACCTTGAGTACTTGTAGACACATCATTGCTCTTTATTTAATTAAGTTAGTAACAGATAAGTAAGTACCCTAAGCCACATTTATTGAAATAAATATGTCCTGAAGGTAAAAATTAACCACCAAATTGTGCTGCAGACTTATTTTATACTAGGTGATGTGTTCCTCCAACATTAAATATTCATGATTTTTAATCAGCCTACATCACATTATATGCACAACAAAAGTTATCTGAGAATGATAAAGGTTTTAATATCTAATGTTTAGGTTAAATATGACTGTTTTCAAATATTATTTAATAAGAATCTGGATGCCATGAAATGTGTCATTATTGTCAATGTCAACCTTGAAGAATTAATCAATTGGCTTATCTCAGTCAATGTTAAAATAATATGGTGTTTTTCATTCAGCAGCAAAAAAATTTAAGAATGAGGAAAAGTAGCCAAGTAGACAGTATTTGTGTTTCTAAAATAATACTGCCCTTTTACTGCAGATTATGGATAAGGAGGTATTGCATTGATAAAGAGGTAACATTTCAAAAGTTACCAAGGACATTTTGAATATGACTCTTGAATTCTGGGAGGAGAAACTAGTCCCCTTAGTATTAATACTAAGACTGTCTAAAGCTAAATCTAAAGGTAGCTCATACTCATAATACTCATAATAGCTCATAGTATAATAGCTAGGAGCCATCTCCCAGATATTGGGATGATCTCCAAGATAACTAAAGGATGGCATCTATTCCTTAAATGTCTTGCTATCTAGTGCTGGATTTAAATATAGAAATTTTCCATTTGGAATGCAATGGCTGAGAAAGATCATTAAGTTAAATGTGTATAGTTCCACTAACGATTACATAGCCAGTCATTTGTTCACCATAAGTACAGTAAGGTAAATAAGTTATCCTCCTCATTAACACTAGTCCTCTTAGTTATCTTTCCATTATAGTTTTATAGGTTGATTGTGCTTTCTGCAGATTTATAGAAATGGAAATTTACAAAACCTCTCCTTTTGTTGTTTATTTATTCAGTGGTAATGAATAATTTACATCTAAAGCACTATTTATAAAATTGAGTTATCATTTTGAGAGAAATATAGATAGGTAGATGATAGATGTTTCAGATCACATTTTTCAAAAATGAGTGCCACTTGTTTCAGTAAAACAAGAAGTCTTGAGCATAGATACTTTCAAAGCAAAAATTATCAACTCTTCTTACAATTTTCATCTGCAAAAATGAAAGAATACCTTTTTATATTTAAATAATTGTCTTTCTTGCATTTCTGACTTGAAGAATGGATCATAATTCTTTCTTAAAGAACATATACACTATTTTTTCTGTTTAAATTCAGACATCTACATAATCTCTGCTTTGTTCCAGTTGTGTTGGTAGCAATGGGAATGTTCTGTTTGGTGTCAAAGAATCCCTTCATTTACTGTCTGATATGTGCTTCAGCTAAAGAATGGGTCTTGTCGCTTGGCGAAGCAGGGTGAGCAAGGAGGAGGCGCCATGGAATAAGGAGTAGCTAGCTGCCCATGGGAACTTGCCCTTCATATATAGAAAAGGTAATAAAGGTTACAGAACACAAGTGTCCAAGACCACCCTACCTGCCACAGAAAATGGTGAAAATTGAGAACATCTGTGACTCAGCACAGACTACAAAGCATAGGGAATGAGACAGTATCTAGGGTTTTAGAAGACAAAAATCAAACAAAAATGTATAGATAAAATTTTGGCTGATGTAAATGTTTTCCAACCTTCAAAACAGGAGTTAACCTCCCTGAGATGTCTTTGGAATCAAGGTATTACAGTTTCTATTTTTTCATAAACTCTTTTGATTAACACTTAAAACATATACAAATAATTGCATAACACATATACATATAGTGTGCCAAACACTTATAAAGTACACATTCATGTATATAGATTAGAAATAGAAAATTGTCAACACCCAAAGCTCCTAATGTGTGTGCCTTTTTTATCATTCACCCTTCTTCTATGTCACAACTACTGTGTGATTATTTTTGTTAGAATAATTTCCTTTTTTGTAGTTTTGTATCGTTCTATATTCCTCCTAAGCAATGTCATTTAATTTTGCCTATTTTTTATATTATGCAAACAGAACAGAACATTAACATTATGTTGTTAAGATTCTTATATGCTATTACGTATAGTGATTTATTTTCATGGATTTTTATAATATCTTTTTACAAAAATATATATCACAATGTGTTTAATCATTATACATTTGATGCCTGAGTTTAGTCCTATTTCTACTTTTGATTTTTCTTGTAACAAGTAGAGGCACTTATAATTTCTGAATTACTTTTCCTAAGGGTACAGCATATTTATGTTGAGCTAAAGTACAGAATATGAAACACTTTACAAAATAAACATTTTTCTATTTAGAAAAATTCTGGTATACAGATGGAATTAAAATCTGTAGGAACCCTAAGACTTTTTCCTCACTATCAGAAACAGTAAAATAGTTCTTTATATACATTGGTGAATATTAAAGTTAAATTTGAAAGTGCAGAAACACTATGAAACTCTAATATAGTTCTCTATTAGTGAGCAAGAAAAGTATAATAGATACTGCAGTTTAGCACAGATTCTTTAGATTATGAGATCATAGGTTACCAATGAGAGCAGGAGAAAATAGAATTTAATAGCCAAGAATATAATAAGGACATGTTATGCGATATGAATAACTAAAGACAAATAACCAAATTGACCTTGTTCCATGGAAACCAGAATACAGAACTAAGGGCAATGTTTTACTGTCTGTTTCTTGGAAGAGTAGAGCAGTTTCTTTCATATTTTTGTCTCTTTCTAATGTCCCTGTAACTTTGCTCCTTTCTTTGCCTTCCTTGGCTTTGTCTGGAAAGTCATCCTGAATGCAGTCCACTATTCCTGAATCTGTATCACCACAACACCTACCTATAAAGAAATGTCTGGAAGAGTAACTGTGTCTCGTTCAGATATTTGGTGACAGGATGCTTCTTGTCATAGACCATCCTTCAAAATTCTTATTGGCAGAAAATAATCTAATATAACAAATTGGTCATATTAGGCTTTGTTGACTCATTACCTAGCTGTACAAATATTCTTGCCAAGGTTTATTGTTACACAATGAGAAACTGGTCATTCTGAAGAAATGCTTACACATCCTGCAACACTGCTTCTGCCCATTTCCTTTACAGCAGAAAACAGATGCTACAAACTTCATCAGGTCACTGAACCAAACTGCATTTCTCTAACATTCATGCTTCCCTAAAGATCCAATCTGTGCTCCTTGTTGTGACAACATAAAGTACACAGTTTCAGGGGTGCCTCTTTTGGTAAAATCTGGAGTACATGTAGAATTCTAGTTGCAAAAGAGTCTGAGAAATCCAGCTTTATTATAGACAACAGAACAAGGACTAGGATCCTGCCATCCTAAATCCATGGAAATACTTTTTTAAAACATTAAGCACAATTCTGACATAAGCTAAGATGGTTGCAATTAATTAATGAGAAGTCGCGAAAACATTCATTTGACACATTGTATTTGATTTAGTGATTTTTAAACTGTGATATCTCGGCATCATAGGAAGTTCTATACACATGGTAATAGTAAATCGTGTTCCTTATCATCCAAGAGCTAGAATATAATTGAGATTACATTGGATTATTGCTTTATTTTATGAAGCTTTCTTTATAAAATCTGGTTGCGTTATTACAGTGTGTTGGCCTCCGATATGGATCCAATAATAAAAATGAAGCATAGTATATGTGATACATGATTTGGGAATTGAAATAAGCATATTTGTTCTCCAAGAAAAAAATACGAAATGGCAGGAAGTTATTTCTATTTTAGACAAGGCACAGATGTGTGACAATCTGTGATATCAATGGCCTCAAGACAAGAACTGAGTAAGAAAATCAGACCCGCTGGGAAGTTTGTGTGTGGGAATGTGGATATTTATTTATGTACATATATGTGCAGGTGGTATGTGCATGTGTTTATGTATACACAGGGTGTTATGGACTGAATATTCTCCCCCTAATTTCATATGCTTAAATCCTAATCACCAGTACTGAGAATGTGAATATAGTTGGAAATAGGGTATTCACAAATGTAATTAGTTAAGATGAACATTGCTTAGTGAAGGTAGCACAGTTGTGTCACAGTTACACTGATTTGTTTATTAAGATTACAACTGGGATACAACAGAATCATAAAATTGATAGTGAACATTCATCATTTGTTAATAGTTTTAAGGCTTTCCTAGAGGAATGCATATTAACTATCCACTTCTAGGAAGTAAGAGACATCCAACCTAATATAGCCTTTCTATTCTTGGAACGTTATAGTTATGAGGAAGATGTATTTATTTTAACTAGAATTACAAAAAAAAAACCAGTGTCCATTAGTCTTATTATTCATTTAGGCAACAGGAAACAGCTTTACCTCTTTCTTCATATTACAGATACAGTATTAAAGTATTTCTGTGCCTGAAAGTCCTGACACATTCTATAATCTGCTCTAATCCGCAGAATAAATGCTTTTACTCTGCATACCACATTTGAGTGACAGCAGTGGCAAGTCCCTTCTTGCCTCCGTGCCTGTGTTTACACGCTCCATGGACAATTGGAAAGTATTTGAAACTTACATTATCTTAACTATGTCTGAAATGACAGGATCTTGCTATTTATTGAGTAGCTGCAAAATAGCCTCATTTATCTCTTGCTACAATCCAGCCATACTTTCTGTGGCACTTCAAATGCTCCAGACTGAAAATCATCAACTCAATTAATTTGTGTTATGAAAAACATTCTAGAAGAATGAGGTCATATAGGCATATCTGAATGTGGAAAGGATTGGAAAACTTTGGGCAAAGATATACTGGCTGAGGAGAACAGGCTCATGAGCAGTTGTAAAAAATAACTCAAAGGCAGCCTGAGAACCTTAGTCGTTGTTACAGAACAGTAAAGCAGCAAAATGTGCATTAAATAGTTTGGAGAGACAAACTCTATACTTTCTATTTCATGATTTTTTGATTATTTTGAAAAGATAAGAAGTTGTATTTGTTATTTATCACATAGATTATATTTAGAGTAATACAATTACCTCATTTCTAAATATTTGGAATTTGACATTTTTGGCATAGTTCACAATCTTCAGGTTTACTTAAGAATTTTGACAAATTTCATCAGATAAAACGACTAGGAACAGACCTGGTGTGAAACAGTTATATTTGTTAACTTGCTACAGCCGGGGAGAGCACACACTGCTAAAAATCATAGACTTGATACTTTACTAATATGGGAGAATTTTTATAGGGTTTGGACTTATTAAATAAAGGAACAAAGGATTATTCTCAGAAGGGAAGGACTAGCTTCACACCGGTTATCGAGTGAGGGGAAGTATGAATATGTCATTGATTTTATAGGAACAAAAAAGTGAAGGACTGTGTGATTTTGATTGTGTCCCATTATTAATGTTTTAGATCTGATGCGACTATGTGGACTGATTATCAGGGCTAAGAAACTGACTCAGTTTGCTCTGTTCTTGCAAAATAAACATGTACTATTTCTGAGCAACCCTTGTCTGAAACTCTGCACCCATGTGGGAAACAAAGACAGCTTCTTTGTATCAAAGTGACCCCCGTGGCCCAGATACTTTAGACAAAAAGGGTATGTTCTACTTTTCTGAAATGATTTCAAATGGAAAAGATTTTGATAGCCTAGATTTTGGAAAGTAAAGTTTTAACAGTTTGTCCTTAATGTTGATAAACAGAAGATAGCATTGTTTTTACAGATACACAATTTTGTTCTGAACAAAATCAAATTTAAATATACTTCAAAGGTGTATTTAGACCATCACATTAGTTTACATATTTGGAAATAATATATCTAATAATTTTTGTTATACAACTGCACTTTGAATAAGTCAAATAAAACCTCAAAAGGGAAGTGAGAAAAAAGTGCCAAACTTTTCATTCTTAGAAGACAGTTTGAACAACCTTCAGGAGATAGAATGCTTTGAAAGACTGTGTAGTATTTTGCTTAATTGATTAATGAGTTTTGAAATTTTAGCTTCAGGGAGTTTTGAAGATTAATTTAAAATATAATACTGCTATT
This sequence comes from Heterocephalus glaber, assembly GCF_053883595.1. Taxonomy (NCBI): domain Eukaryota; kingdom Metazoa; phylum Chordata; class Mammalia; order Rodentia; family Bathyergidae; genus Heterocephalus; species Heterocephalus glaber. The sequence goes on from NW_028258372.1 coordinate 25,323,920, forward strand.
GATTAAAATAATAATTGCCCTGTTATTTAAAGGTTGTCTTTCTCCTTCAAATGAACTTGTGCTATTCTGTGAAAAAAAGGTGCTAGATCATCAACATTTGAGGTAGTTAGAAAGAAATGTAACTTGACTTTATAAAAATGTATTATTTTAGCATCATTAATCTTAACTTTTCAAGGAAAAGAAGGCAATAACTAATGGGTGAAATTTTTATAGCTCGTGAAAACTTAAATACTCAGTCTGAAGGTAAAGCGTATCTTACTACACTTGCAAACATTAATAACTTTTTGAATAAATGCAGTGTCAGCTTGATAGACTTTGAATAGGAGCAGTTTCTTTTGCTTAATGAGGTGATGTTACCTGTTAATATCTCAGGTCACTACCTCGAGAGCTTTCAGTACTTAAGCAATTTAGATTCACAGAAAATGAGCAGAGGGAGAACAAATAGATCAATACATGATTGCTGAGGTAATGACAAATTTGTAGCATTTTACTTTTCCAATAAGTGATTTTTAAGGAAAGACAAAATATACTGCAAAAAATGCCACACCACTCATGGTCAAGCAGCAGTTACTCTTGTGATAAGAATAGAACAAAATATGAACCAAAACTGGCTTATAATAAAAAAACCCTCAAGTTTAACGAAATACACATAGGAAATGTGTCTTGAAGCAGTCTGCAAAATATTGGAATTTAGGAAAATGTAGACATCCTGGAGGTGTCCAGTAAAGTATAGTTATGGAGCCCTTGACCTATGGTAACTTCATCAATAAAGCAATGAGCTAACAAGCACCTAAGGACTAATGATACTATGACGTATCAGTAACTTTTAAATTCCATTAGCTAAGAAAAAATGATTTTAAATACTTCATTAACAAAAGTACAGTTATGAAATAAAATTATATGAAAATACTGCAGATTTTAATATATTTATGTATTTGTATCTTAGGGAAATACTACTCTCATCTATGCTATCAAAAAGATAATCGATATGAAATATATGAAATATATTGATTATAAAATATATGAAATATATTATATTAAAGTCATCTCTTCACAAAACAGTTCATATTTGACGAGATAAAAATGTACAGAACAAATTTCAAATACGAAGAGGATAAAAATTTATTTTAATGTGAGTTGCTACAATGTCAACCTGAGGCTAAGGGAGCCACTTGCTTACAGGAGGCAAGTGCTGGCCATTGGTCCATCATTGTTCACAATTACTGGTTTGACTCTGCCTAATTCTGGACCCATAGGATGGGCACCAAGAACTAGTACTGTGGCATCTAACTAGGCCTCTATTTGTGAGATGGTGATTTCTTTCATGTACGAATCTGTTGAAAACAGTAAGAAAGAAAGAAAGCCTATCAGACCCCGTCAAAATTGCAATAATCTTTATTTAATTGAAACTTTGATAAGTTCGCTATTACATACACTGCTCCATGTCATAGTTTGTGCCTTTAGTTTGTGTCTCTGTCTGTTCTGTACAGTGGTTTCGAATATACAATCTTGGAAAAGTGAAACTCCAGGCACAAGTTTACATAATTACTTAGACTTGCACCTTGACTTAGATGCTAATGTAAACTATTGCATCCAACCTTTGGAGAGGGTGAAGATATTAAACCTTTCTGGAGTAGTCTTTGATATAGGGGGAAAAGATGTAACTCCAAAACCTATTAGATATCTGAAACCTGAATTCGTGTTCTCTAAAATCAAAGAATGAGTTCTAGGAAGAATGGAGGTTAAGAGTAGGAAAAATTTATTGAGAGAAAGAAAGCTTTTGTCTAAGAGAAAGAGAAGGAGGACTGGACAGTGGGTTGCCCACCCACCCCACTTTTCAAAGATGTTTTATACAGCAAAGCCATGTGGTGAGGAAGGTACAAAGTGGAACAAAACTATAAGACCCAGTGGAAATTTACAAGGTGGGCATGAGGTGGGATAAAACCACAACCAACCAATAATATTACCAGTACAGTCACCCAGGTAATATTGATTAAATGGGGATCAAATGGGAAGACAAGTCAATACAAGGAATTTCCCATTTAGAATATCAATCACTGCTATCTATCCCCAGGGGAAGTAGTACCTCCTCTTTTTAAATGCCAGCCAGTGAGGGTGCTTCAGTTGTTCTCCATGTTGGCTCCTCGCTGTATTGGCTTCTTGAGGGTGGCCCGTCTAACTGCCTATAAGACAATCTAATTAAGTTACCTATGTACAATATCTTGATCACTAACTGTGTGGGAAAATGTTTCTGGCCAGAATCTACTTTATTTTCTACTTTCCATGAAATATTTTTTAAATTTAATACTTTTTGTTGATTTTCATTTTAGACATACATTCCAATTTACAAGTTTGTTCTGATTGTCCCCATTCTGGAAATATTAGCATTCAATTGTACCATGTTCATTTAGCATTAGTATGGAGCATCAATATGTTCTGAATCAAAGCAATGCTCCAAAAAATATGAGAAATTATTGAGCCTAATCTTGACAATATAATTTAAAGGACTAATGTTATTTGTATTAGCCCTATCACTTAACATTTAAGCTTTTTAAATTTAGGTAAATATTATTTGATATTTATATACAGGCTCCACACTATGTTCATTTCCCATAATCAATTTTTATCTCAATCATGAAGAATTCTAACAATCTCACCTCTACTGTTTGACCTAACCATCAAGCAATACCTGAGGCCAATCTGACAGAGGTGTGTCCCTTTTTCTGATAATCATCTTATGTTTGGGATATAAATTACTCTTTTCCTGATATAATATGATTTCTGAGTCTCTTTCTTCATCCTTTTCTCTTTGCCATTTGCCACTTTAGTGACAAACCTCTATTTGAGATGGGTAATTAGGAATGATTTCCTTCTAATCCTGTTTTAAAGAATATACTCAATCAATTGTGTGTGTGCTAGGATGGGGACTGTTTACCTCAGGGTGGAATTTATATTAGGATTAGATTTTATGTGCCAAAAACTGTTAAATTCTGTACATATAACTTTGAATTAGATAGACATGATTCCAGCATTTTTTTAACTTAAAGACAATGTGAAGCTTAGTTATGCCAAATTGAATTATAGAAGATAAATAGATTCTATAATCTAATAATATTTCTAATACCAAATTTGCTAGTCTCTTTCATACAAAGCTATTTTACAAAGCGATTCTTCAAATACCAATCAGATTTCCTACAAATCAATTCAGTTCTAACACTACCTTGTTGGAATTAGTTTCAGATCACAAGTTAAAAGTTTCAATCCCTGAAGATTGCTCCCACTTTGGATGTCAATTATAAGTCCAGGCCTCATATAACTTTAATCAACTTACTACAAGTCAGAGGTACCCCTTTTCTTTGAGTTGATAATTTTATAAAATGCTCACAACTTAGGAAAACACTGTATTTACATTTACTGGCTCTTTATGAAGAACACAATTCTGGAACAGCCCAGTTGCCCATAAAGAAGACGTGTTTTTTTTTTTTTTTTTTTTTTTGAAAGTAGAGTACTACTCAGCCATAAAGAATAGGAAATTAGAGACATTTATAGCTAAATGGATGCACATTGGAGTGATATGCTTAAGTGAAATAAAGAGGATGCACATGTGTAAACACTGAATATTTTCTCTGGTGTGAGAAACTGAAAGTGTAAATAAGGATCAAAAGGCATAATACATATTGTGAAATAGGAAGAAAAGTCCATAGGGGAAGAGGAAGTTGGGGGGGAGTAGGGGAAAGGAAAGAAGGGAATGGAATTAATATGAAAAAAGGAAAAAAATAGAAACAAAGTCTTTGTAAATAGGGAAGGGTGGAGGGGTTGAAAGGAGGGCAAGAGAAGGGGAAAAATAAGAACCAAGATGGATTATGTAAAGGCGCAAATTTTCAGTGATGAAAGTCATTATATTGTGTTCCTAAAATGTACCAATAAAATTAATTTTAAACAAAAGAAAGCTTCATGGAGCAAGAATGGGGAGTGGTGGTGAAGTAGGCTTGACATTTCCATGGCATCCACAAGTGCACCACCCTCCCCGCACCTCTATGGGCTGACTAAACTAGAAGCTCTCAAAATCCCATCATTTAAGGTTTCTATGGGTGCTCTATAGCAGGTGCATAACTGATGAAGCCATTGGCTATTGACCTCAGTCACCAACCCATCTCTCTTCTCCAGAAGCCCTGAGAAGAAACTAAAAGTCCAACTCTAATTACATGGTTGGCTAACAAATAACCACCATCCTCCAATAATCACCTCATTAACAAAACCTTGGGTATGGCTGAAATAACAAAATATTTCCCTATCACCTTTCACTCATGCAATTCCAACTGTTTTAAGAACTCTGTGCCAGGAAAGAGGGAAGAAAATGAAACATATACTTACTATACCCCAATACAATCAGTGTTGAGAGAATAATGGAATAATAGAAGCCCACCTTTTTCTTTTTCTTTGTCTTTGCTTTAATTAATTTTATTGGTACAATTTAGATATACATAATGATCACATTCATCATAGGGAATTTATATCTGTATATGATGTATTCCTCTTTTTTCCCCATTCCCTTCCCCTCCCTTTAACCTTCTTCCTCTCCTTATTTACAAATCTTTGTTTCCATTTTTTCCTTCTTTTCTGATTCTTTTTGTTTCAGAGAGAATAGAAGCCCACTTTAACCATCATTGTTCTGGGGAAAATGAGTGCAACTTCCTACATATTTTTGTTTTGTATGTTTTGTTTGCCAATTAGAAACCCAAGGATAGTGAATTCATTCATACATCCATTCATTCACAATTCATGTACCAGTTCATGAATATTTATTAAGCTTATACGTTATGCTGGGTACTGTGTCAAATGCTAGGTGTGGTGATGAAACCCTAAATAAGATCCCTAACTCTAGCTAAACTACAATGAGGAATAATTTACATAAAGAAAAAATAATTTATGTGAAGAAAAAGAAAAGTTGATGTGGAAATAATTTTATTATGCTGATTTCTTACTTCAACAATTTGTCTATAGTTCAGATTTTAGTAGAATGAATTTTCTCTGGGAAAATACACGAGTCAGCTATAACTTCTCCTCAAACTCTTTTCTTGCCCCATGCATCATGGGTTTAATTCAAAGTTCTCCTATGTATTCATTCTACTTTTCACTCCATAGGAATAGGTGACCAGGTCTGTGAATCTTGTCATATCATTTACTATCTTGGTGTTTCTAACAGTGTCTGAGAATAAAGTGTTACCAATCTTCAAAGAGTAACAACTGTGCTAGAAAGAGTAAAAAATGTTAGGAAAAAACCTTAAATATGACTCTTAGTAATAGAAAAAAAGTGTACATATGTTTTGTTTCAAATATTGCCCTCCAAAATTTCTTAAACTATAACTTGAGATTTATTAACAGAATTGAGCAAAATGTGTGAGAAAATCTTATTTTATGGAAACATGCATATAGAAAGCCATTATTGCCAAGTGCTATAGTACTGATAATGACTAATCATTCTATCTGTGGCAAGAATTTTTTTTAAATGTGTTAAATCAAAGTTGTAAATGGTCGCACATCTTTAGGAGTTCTACATATTCAAAAGGAATGTAGAAATTAAAGCAATATTGGTATATGATCTTGTAATAACTGTTCCCTTGGTTTTACATTTCCACTTACATATAACAGAAATAGCCCTGAAGACTCATTACCCAATCAGTATATTTCCTAGCCTTCATAATCTAAGAGTGGGGTTAAGAGTGGGCTCTAATAGTGACAGTATTTTTCAACAATGAAATGTGCACAGTAGTGTGATGTGTCATTTCCAGGCAAGGCTGTTAAGAACCTGATTTCTATTCCCTACACTCTCCCTTTACCAGTTGGAATTAAAGTAGATGTGGTTCTGGATTAGCAGAGCCCTGATAGCTGAAACGCCAAATGGAAGGGGGTGATCAGCACTTACTGGGCAACACTGAACTCTGACATAAATAAGGACTACTTTCTGTGTTTGAGGCATGAGAGTACACAGGTCACATCAGCAAGTTTTACTCTAATACACTCTTGATACACATTATGAAGACAAATTAGAGATCATCCAAAATAAACTTTTTATTCAAGCAAGCCAATTTCAAATCTTGGACCAAATTTCCTAACTTGAGAAAATGATTTAAAAGGGTATGGTGTGTGAAACAGCTTCTTGAGCTAGTCAGAAAGACAAGGTAAAACAATTGATGTCAGGTGCTTTTGAAGGCTGCGGCCTGATTTCATATATTTCAAACGTATACTAATAAATATGCATATATAATTAAAATAGATATTTTTCTAAAACTTTTACTTTCAAATGAAGTTGGAAGACAATGTATACTTTATTTAAACATACAGAGTATAATTTGCATTGTCATATTAAGGATTTAAAAATACCTGAAAATTGCTTGCTATATCTCATTCCCATGTTTTTCAAATTTACTTAACAAGACAACTTCTTTCCTCTTGTAACGTTTGTTAATATTGCTTTGAGATATGTTGTGAGAATCACATTAGAAGAGTTGGCTAAAATGAAGTTTAATTTTACATGAGATCACTATGCAATCTAACTACCAAATTTCTTTGCCTATAGGTACTTTTGCAATGGTGGATAAAGCATAAAGTCTGGGTCATGGGTATTAAAGGGCAGGGATTAAATCCTGATTTTTATCACCACCAGATATATGAATGGGAGCAGTTTACTCTGGTCCTAAATTTCCTCTTTGCAAAAGTGTTTTTTATAAAACTTAGATTGAACAACACACAAACAATTTTTATATGAATACACATAGTAACCACTCAATAAATGTAGTGGGAACTATCTATTCCTCACTTCAAAGGGACTAAATCTGTAAATATATGTGTGTGTGTGTGTGTGTGTATGTGTGTGTATATATATATATATATGTATATATATATATATGTAGATTAACTAAGGGTCAATTTGGAATGCCCAGCTGAACTGAGTCAGTGTTCTGGGCATGGAAGGCCCACATGAGAATTGTTGCCAACATCATGAAAAGAGAACTGGAGAGGAAGATCGTATGCTGTTGATCTCCCTGGAGAAGCTTGCTATGGGTGGTTTTCCCGATACAAATTCAGCTGTTTCATTGTCCTGAGGAAAGCAGGTCCTCGCTGTCAGCAGGGATGGCTGTTGTTCTCATCAGAGAAGCTCTGGTCTTCACCTTGAGCTCCAGTGCAGACAGATCCCTCAGCCTGGTGGCACAGATCCTTCACCCCACCGGCTTAGGCTTTCTAGCTTCCGCCGCTGGCCTTTGGGCCTTCACAATGCAGATCCTGGACATGGACTTGCATGGGACATCACTATGGTCGCTATAGGCCTACAGCTGGACTTGTGCGGGACATTACCATAGGATACAGGCCCTCAACTGGATTCTTCCGGTTTCTATATGGACAGATCTCTTGCACTCCTATGCATTTGACTTTGGGGTGAATATAACAAAATAATCATATAAATGATGTATCCTGTATTAAATCTATTCCCTTGCAAACCCTGACTACTATATATATATATCATATGTATGAATATGTTAAAAACGAGATTATTTAAGAAGAAAGATAAAAAGAGAAAAGAAAACAATATCCTCTTATAGCTATACATTTCATGACATTTCTCCAGTATTTATTAATGTTTATATTTATACCACTTCTTTCTCCTGAAATAAATGGCAAAAATAATCATCAGATATCATCAAGAATGTTTGATTTTTGGAAAGTGTGATAGAACAAAAGTAGAATCAGGAGAAGATGCAATTTTGCATTCCTCAGAGGAATAAGACAATACAAAAAAATGAGAGGTGACAGCCACAGGAAGCCATAGCTTAATTAAGTCTCGTAGGAGAAATGAAGGCTTCATCTTAAAGGGAGGAGAACGGACATGGGATGCTTTCGGGGCCCCGTGCTTAACAGGGGACCCCAACCCTTTTTTCTCCTCTCTGCCTTCAATAGTGTTTTTAAAAATCTCAATCGTTGTTTTCATCTTTGTCTTTTAAATTTTTTCATTCGTTTCACAAAGATTAAGAACATTAAAAAATGGAGTTTTTCCATAATGGAAGTTCACTTTGGAGAGATGAGATCATTTGTTCTGGAAAATTAGTGTCTAGGGGAAACAACAGCAGCGACAATGTAAATCAGCCAGATAATTTCAGTGAGGCTTTAATCTGAAGGCTCAGCACAGATGAAGACTGAATAAAAGAACAGACTGAAAATTTGAGCGATCAGTTCTAAGCAAGAAATTTCAAAGAGTGCAGAGCACAAAGAGCCTGAAATTCAGCATGTACTGACTTCCCTTCTAAACTGTTGCCTGCAACATCGCCTAGGTGAGGATGAGCATGTAAAAGACATAGATCAAATATGTCAGTGTGTAGCGATCATTCACAAAACTAAAGTCAATGTATTAAACTCAGGGAGCCAGGGAGAGGGAAGGACTCCTTAGTAACTATAGACAAATAGTACAATATTGTGCATTTTATTTTGTGAATAACGACATACTGAATTAATAAAAATAAATTTTACCATGCAAGATTTCCATAAATTTATGCTCTTCAACTCTTTGTTGTTGTTGTTTCTTATTTTGAGACAGGGTCTCACTATTAGTTTGGGGTGGCCTTGACCTTTAACTCACTACGTAGACCAGGCCGGTCTCAAACTTGTGGTGATTCTCCTGCCTGAGCCTCCCAAGTTCTTTTTCCCATTATGCTTATTGGTACGTTTTAGGTATACAATGCAGTTACATTCATCATTGGGAACTTGTACCTTTACATGATGTATGTATCTTGATTCTTATTTTTTCCCCATTTCCCTGCCCTCTCTTCAACCCCTCTACCCTTCCCTAATTACAAAGACTTTGTTTCCATTTTTTTCCTTTTCTTATGTTTTTTCCTTTTCCTTCTTTCCTTTCCCTTACCCCTCCCACTTCCTCTACCCCTTCAAATGTTTTCTTCCTAGGAAGAAAAACCTCCCAAGTTTTTTAAATCTTTTTGGAACTCTTGTTTTTTCATATTGAGCTTAGTTTCCTAGAATTTTTAATGCATGTCTACGGGGTTTTAGTTATCAGTATGATGATGATATTGATTTTCTGCCCAACCCAGATATTTTCTCAAATTCCTAAATAATTTATTCAACAACACCTGAGCTCTTGATCTACAACCACAAATTCATGCAGCTTGCAAATCAGCAGCTTGGGATTACTCATGACTCCCCTCTGGTCTTCATCATTCATGCCAAATCCACCATCCATTCTTTCCACATGTCATTAAACAATTATTTAAAACACTAATATCACAATTATGCCTGTCTACCAAAATCTATTTAACTACCTTCTTTGAGTATTTATTTGTAATTTCTTTGAGTATTTATTTGTAATGTGATATATGATATATATATATAAAAATTTATGTTCATAATGTAACATGCATATAATTTCTTAAATTTCTCCTTATTTCTCTATTGGTTTCAATTCTCCTAGAAAACATGTGTTAAATCCCTAAAATTAGTTTTTAATACAGAAGAACAATGATTATGCCAAATGTTTTGACTGCTACTTTTATAGCTAATAGTGTCAGATTTCCTCCTTGTCTGTGTATTTGTAAATGTTTTCATTAGGAACTTGAGAAAATTTGATGCAAAAGAATATTCAGCTAATATTGAAATTTCACAACTACTTATATCATTTCAGGCTGCCCTTGGGGATGACAAGCAAATGTTTCTTTTGTTGAATATATTAAAGCACACAGTTTGCCAAAATAATTCCTTAAAATTAAAAAAAAATCTGGAACCTATCTATAGAGATGGGTAAAATAAAATGGTTATTTTTCCAGGAAGAAATATTAGCATAATTAGTATTAACTGGATGACAACTGTGGCTAGGAACCATGTTAAGTGCTTTGTAGGTATTTCCTTTCAACAATCTATTGCAATTAGTATTATTACTCTTGCTATAAAGAGGAGAAGAAAAGTGAAACTCATGTAGTAAATATACATTGTCACAAAGTATATAGTACCTACCCAGGTTTGCAGTGATAAAGTGAACATGATTTTAATACTAGATTATACTACTTATGACTTATTATTTTTTAAAATATTATTAAGTATACAGGTAGATTCACCACCTTCTGGAAATAGGAAGCCCACTTTAGATACATTAACAATAAAAATTCTTTCATCTTTATTACCTATATTCTCTGTAAGTCCCAATCTGTTCATATTATAAAACATATAAGACTGCTACTATGAAATAATAATAAATGATGGTAAATAAATTTTACTAATGAGAATAATGCAAGACTAAACCTCCCATACACCCATTTTTTTTACATAACTAATAAAATAACACAGTGGAAACTATAGCTTTGCTACTACTTTACCAAACCTCCCCTCTTCAATACAAATTCTACATTTTCTCAATTAGCATACATTACTTTTCTTTTCATAAATGAGTAAATAAATATCAGATTTGCTCCTTTCTTGCCCAAGGACAGAAACTTGAGCCAAAGACAAGTGTATGAACAGGATACAGTCATTGTACTTCCCCAGGCTCCTCTGCTTCCCCCTGAGCCCTTATGACATATATGAACATGTTCTTGCCTAAAATTAGACTCCTACATGATTCTCTAAAACCCCTGAATGTTCATATACTACAAATATCTATTACAGTCAAGTTACTTAAATATTTGATGTGCACTTATTTGTTGTGCAATCACTTATTTTTTTCTGTCTTCCACAGCTTCTTAATAAAATAATATATCTTTTTATTTCTATTTAAATCAGTAAATTATCATGCAGGAAGGACTTCACCAAGAATTGGAGGTTTAATACTTTATAAACATTTCCCACCAGAAAAATATGGATCTTTCCCTGTGGATCCATCAGAGTACAGAATATGGACAACATATGACTTCACTTGTAATTGTCATTGACCTAAATAAAGAAAGACTGGCACTAAATTTAAGCATAGAGAGCCTGTGTTCAGGTACTTCTCCAATATAATAATTATTTTTAAATTACATAAATGGAAAATGAATGCCTTCACTTTGTAAACAAATTGAATCACACAGAAAAGGCAAATTCCACTAATTGAAATTCCCTTTCAACATTTACCATTCTTACTGCTTTGTCTTATGTACTCAAACACTTATTTCTATACATGTACCTTTAAAATGCATGTAGTGGCCCAAAACACTGCAATCTATTATAAATGCAATATATTCAATTAAGATTGATTTTAATATATAAATGTAATTCAATTTAATTTTCATATGCACATACAGATGCTCAGTAATGGTGTTTGGACTCTTTTGGTCAGTATGTTTAGATCTAATAAATTCATTTTCATTGCTACATAGGAATTTTTAAAATATCTTTATTTTTCCCTGGATTTCAATTCCTCCATGAAAGTCCTCAACTTATCAACTACTTTTAAAATATTTGATCACTTTTGTCACTAATGCGGTTGTCACAAGGACAAGAATGATGGAAAGAACTGGAATCAGGGGATCAAAGATAGAGGGGCAGCTCACTTTTCACTGTTATTTACTGTCACAGCCACTCTCAGGTTTTGCTGATTGGTTCACTAATTATTCAATGACTCTGAGATAATTTGCCCCTAGCTGTGAAACGAATGAAATTTAATCACTGGTCCTGTAGAACTGCCATGAGAACTAGTGATGGATTTTCATCTTAGTCCTTCCTTGGATTTCATTGCTATCAATATGTTGTTAATATGATAATATCTGAGACCTAATATATAATATATGCAGCTTCACCACTGTCTGAGTTTTCTGTACCTATGTGAAGATGAGCAGCATATGACTGATGATGAATACTAAATAAAGCTTTTTCCTCTTTTAGAGATTTATTGAATCATCTCATGATTTATGATGATACAATAATTAATATTTTAATTTTCTGTTAATAAATGAATGTGACCAGATATTTCCTCCAATATATTTCAAAACTTCATACAAATATTGATACAAATTGTTCATGGGGATGGATTTATTTTTCTTTGCCTTTCTCAAGAACAAATTTTTGTAACATCTTGATAATTTTCAAATCTTATACATGACCTAATGCCTATGTTGAGAGTAGAAAGATTAAAAAAAGTTCAAATGCATTTGAGTCATTTGAACTAAATGATGAATCTTTTATTTGAATGAATAATAAAGATATATATATCTATATATATCTCTATATATCTATACATATAGATATATATATCTATATATATCTATATATATCTATACATATAGATATATATATATGTGTATATATTTTTTGGTACCAGGGATTGAACTCGGGTCCTTGGTCTTGCACAGCAGGGGGTGAAACCTCTAACCTAAATCCCCAGCCCCATATTTTTATTAATCTAAAATTAAAATTAATAGTTTTAAACAGGATTTTGGTAAAAAATTGTGATGTAAAATTAGACACATTCAAGGCTAATATTTAATATGTCACATAAAAAAACTATTTTAGCAAGTATCTGAATAGTGGTCTAAGTATCTTGCTTGTGAGCAAGTTATCTTCTGATATCCAACCCTTATAAAACTGTAGCACCTATCTGGTAGATAATATGAGATTTAAATAAAAAGTTACAAACACGTATATATCTTTACTTCCTCATGCTTCCTGGCCTTCATAGACCATTTAAATATTATGATACATACTTGGCAGTTTCTTTACTGTTAAGAAAGAGATACAATTTGCCTTTTGAATTTTGAATTATGTTGCCCTAGTTATTATGGAACTGATGCTGAGATTTTACTTCATCTTTTATAAGGATAAAGAAGTAAAATCTAGTTCCATAACTGGTTATTTATGCATTCCTGTATATCCTAATGCAGAAGAAATGTAGTACATTATATAAAATAGCCTGTTAGTTTTTGCTTTAAAATTTTAATTTTAAAGTGGCACAGGTGAGTGGCAAAATATGGAGACAAAATTACACATTAACCATTACATGAAATAAATGTTAAAACCTAAAGTCAAAAATCTGTAAATTAAAACTGCCTTAAAATAGTCATCAAAATTATACCTCACTTGGACACATGGGTTTATTTTGTAACTTCATTTAATATAGTAATTCTTCTCTGTATTTTGGTAGTCATAAAAAGAAAAGTTATATATGCAAAAACTATACCTTAACATATTTGGCATAAACCTCACAAGATTTTGAATATAATGAAATATTTTAAGTATTATAAAACTTGCTTTACGTGTTGTACATTAGGCTTATTAAAGCATTCTGACTTTGGTGAAATTAACTGACAGTCAAAAAGCCAAGATGAATATATCATTAATATTCTGCATGTCAGCCAACTGACTTTTACCATTATTTTCTTATTTACCACTGAAGTTTGAAAGCATTCTTTTGTTTCAATGGTCTCAGCACAACATACTATCTTCTTGTAGCTATTTTCCATTAATATAAATAAAAAATATCCTAGAACTGACTGGGAACACTCAATGTTAGGATAATTAGAATGACAAGTTCATAGGGAAACATGCTACTTATTATGAGGATAATGATTATTTCTTTTCAAGTCATTTAACTTAAGAGGGAGAAAAACAAAAGTTTTATTGCATCACCCAGTTAAATAATTGAGGATATTAGTTTTTTTTTCATTTCCACAAACAGAATAAGAAAAATTTGATAAAGACTAATATTTTTTGCAACTATTGTGGAAAACTGATAAAGTTTTGCTTCGGAAAGAGATGGCAATGATTTATCTTACATTTTAAACCATACTAAATGTAATTTGTTAAGAGAAACTAATAAGAGATATGTTTTAAGCAGCAAAAACAAGTTCTATAAGAGTATGAATTATTTCTGTTCACTGCTACATCTACAGCATTAAATGTAGTATCTACCATGTAGTGATATATATATATATGTGTGTGTATATATATATATATGTATATGATAATACAAAGACTTTCTGGCATAAAGAATTTTTGGCACTAACTAGTCTTAAGCTTATAAAATCTATTCTTATGAAAAAGTTATAATCAGGAATATCCAGTGCTTATTTAAGCCTCCTTTGTAGAAAAAAATTCATGCCCCAAACTTCCAGAAAGTGATTTTATTTTGAAATATGGTATCTTGCAGATAAAACTAGGTTAAGATTTTAGGAGGATATTGTATTGGATTTAGAGTCCACCCTAAATTTTAGTGGACCCAAATCCAATAACTGGTGTCCCTATAGGGAGAGATTCACAGATCCATATGAACACAAAGACAAAGGTCAGTAGTACAAGGACAGTAGGAGCTTCAGAAGCTGTATGAGATCTCCTCTAGAAACTTCCCAGAGAGCCTGACAATGTTGACATCTTGTGTTTGGACATGTGCCCTCCAGAATCATGAGAGAAAATAGTTTTTTCCTAAAGAATTTGTATTTATTTGGTGTTGTAGGTCTAGACGGCTAATTCAGATGGTGAAAAATACAATGTGCATCATTCTTACACTTTACAATAATGAGAAAATATAAATCTTTTATAAATTTTATTAAATGGCTCCACCTAACTGAGGTTGCAAGATATCCAAATAATCCAAAATCTAGGCAACAACAGGTGACACTGAGGAGAAATGGAAGACACAAACCTTCTTACCTTGCACAAACAGAAGGCAAGGCGGATACTACGTGAACTGTAAGGATAATTCAGCTAACTGTAAGGATTATTCAAAGGGTAAGGATGGATGATGTGAGCAAAATAGAAACAATGGGAATTATTCACAAAAAGATTTTATAGCAACTTTCTAAATCTTACTCAGTAAATTGAAGGATTATGGGAAAGATTTGGGGCACACCAAGAGACCAGAGACGCATTGCCTTAAATTATTCAGATTTGGGAGGACTGGGGCAGCATGCATGCTAGGAAAGTAGAGCAGCTTTGTCTTGTTCCTTCTCTATTGTGTATGTTTAAAGACCTAAAACTGAAGGAAGTGCCACAGCAAATCCATTCACTGTAACTGTTAAAGGCTAGGAAACAACAGAATTTCATAGAAAGAAGGGTAAAATGGTCTAAAACCAGAGTGATCTTGGTGAAGGATTAGATATAAGAAGCCCTACTCTTAGACCATGCTCATGCCTAAAATTAATAAGAAATCCCAAAGACAGACACTAACTCTCCCACTTCTGCACACCACAAACACCATGAGAGCAAGTGGGACCCAAAAGACCCATGGAAAAAGAACTTCTTTGGGGAGCAGGCACAAATGGAAGAGCTTCTGTCGAGCATAGGGCGATATTGTGAAAAGCTCTCTGACACACAAGCCCCCACCCTAAACACAAGGTGATTCTCAAGGAATATGGCACCTGTGGAAAGCTGATAATAAACTGTAAACAACAGAATTCAGAGTCAGATCAACTGGCTGAACTAATGCCACCACTTACACTGTAGGCTTACCATAATTGCGGTGTGATCACAGAGATAGATAGTTAACATTCATCTCACTATCCACTGTTTTTGGATGGTGTCAACAAGAAATTGATGTACCTAAAAATAAACAAGAGAAAGCAACACACACTCAAGAGATAATGCAGTTATCAGCATCAGTCTCAGATATGACCCTGAAATTGACATCCTTAGATACAAATTATAAGATAGCTGTGATTAATATGTTAAATCATTCAGTATAAAGGATGAACAATTACAGAAGTAATTTCAGCATAATCAGAATTACAAGAATAAAACAAGAATTATAGAAATAAAAATCATGGTAACAAAAATGAAGAATGCTATCAGCAGTCTTAGAGTAGACTTACATACAACAATGAAAACCTATGATATTGATTCATAAAAATGCCAGTCTTTCAAACACACTGCAAAGAGAATTAAAAGACAAACTGCTGACTACATAAAAATATTTACACTAACTAAAAATTGAGAACCATTATCCCAGGAGATCACACATCCAAAAGTATATATTTAGCTATATAGTGCATATGGAATAGGAACTGGGTGCTTGAGTATATCTTAAGGAATATTTTGTGTTATGGCCACATGCATCTAACTTGTTTATGGAATGCACATTCTTATGTCTTATTCACATACAGTACAGTAATTTGAATCTCAAATAAAACAGAATTTCTGTTTTTTTAATTAAGATATGTTGTTTCAGATTAAAGAAGTAAGATCTTTTGATTCATTTTATAAGGGAAACTTCAAAAATATTTTAAGACAAATTTTATAATAAATTCAGTGGTATAAATGGAACGACAACTGGGTAAAAAAATCTAAATATTATAATAGTCTTAAAAATATGCAATTGGTAACCAAAAATAAGTACAAACCCTTAGTAACAAAATTAATATTGGGCCAAAGGCATAATCACTTCAATATGATAGAATTGTGTCAAAAGAAATCATCTTAGATGAAAATATATCAACTCCCTTTGAGACTCTCTAAATTTTACTTTATTTGATAATGACTAACTTTAGTAATTAAAAAATCTGACCCTTGGGATTTTTTTTCCTTCTAATTTAAATAGCCTAAGATAATGAAAATTAGTTTCTCCGAATACCTCCTGAGGTATAATCCCTAAATTCAGTCTAGGTCTTTTTGTTACACTTGCATTGCTAATTGATTTATTTTAAGCTATTTTTAATTTTGTGAAATATTTCCTAATTAAAGATAGATGAGTAAATATGAGTAAATACTTTATTTAATACTAACCCTCTTGTCAATGGAATAACAATGCTTTTGAAGAAAGCATTAGCTCCTTTAGTTTTTCTAATAAACAAATTGCACAATTCTTATTTTATTTAAGAATTTCTTTATATTTTAGCCACAGAATTATATTATATCTTCTTAATGACTTCCATGGAATTTCTCTGCTTTCAGCATCTGCATTAGCTGTAAAAGTTTAGATGTTTACATCGCAACTTCTGTCCAAGGCCCATCCACTCATATCCTCCAACTTTTGTAGAAACCTTACACAATTAATTAATGTGCCCCATTCCTTTAGCCTCAATCTCTTCCTAACAATTGGATTCTTTTATTCAATTCAGCTACATAATTTGCAAGGATTAGCTGAAAGTGAACACTGAGTTTCTTATGCAAAAATTAGGGATGGGTTGATGTACTAAGACATAAAGATTGTTCCCTTCTTCTGAAGTTTTCCATTTGACTTCTTTTGATATTTGGTATGCACTAATTTTTGTATGTAAAGAAAAACCTAAAATTTAAATTATTAGCATGAATTTTCTATTCCATTCATTTTTGTATGCAATGGTAGGTTTAAAAGCAAAAGTATTTAAACCTCTCAAAGAATCACCCAAATAATTCATGTTTTCTAGTTTGTATCTGAATGAACTCCTTGCTTTCAGCACACCAGCACTGAGAATGTAAGCCACAGTCAGGATGTTAAAAGGATCTCGCAGGCATGGAAACTGTCCAAGAAGAGCCCTCTAGAAGCGGTCATACTCAGTAGGTGTGGGGATATTCACCTGGCAAGTGCAGGCCCTCAAACATACTTGAGTGTCCTGGGCCAAAACTCGAGGCTCATGCTTGCTGTGTCTGACAGATGCAAAGTTCTACCTTGTGTCAGCTTCTGCACCTACATGCTTTGAAGACAGACACTTCCCCCTTGCATGGCCAACACTTGAATCATTAGCAGCAGGTCTGTGACCATTCACAAATCTTTTGGTTTCCAAGACTGGATGCCCTAGGAAACTGAATCAGAAATGTGCCAGAAAATTGCCTCACCCAACCTGGCTGGCACTTTGATAATCACACTGCTGCTGCCAGGCACTACCACGTTTCCAGAGTGAACAACCTGACCCCCCCAACCCCAACTATCTGTGATTCTACCTAGGACTCCGTGGAGGGGGTGGAAGTTGGCAACAAACTGATAGTATCCTTTCCCACACTATCTTACCTGATTACCGCGTCAGGAGCAAGGCCCAGAGGAAAACCAGGCAGTGGGAACAAGGGTCGTTAAACCTTCCTGGAGCAACAGAACCAGCAGGAAGCAAGACCTTACTTGAGTTCAGGCTTCAAAACCCTGGAAACTGTGTATTGTACATAAGATTTCACCTACAAATCACAAATTCAAAGATGAAATTTTTAATAATGTTAAGAAGGGAATAGCACAATATCAATCCAATGTCATTTAACTATGCAGATTTCTCTGATGCATTAAAAAGTGTTCCTCCAAATATAAATTAGCATAATTCTTATGGAAATAAGTTTGGAGAATCCTAAAAAAAATAAATACAAAATTTTTTTGACCAAGCTATCCCCCTTCTAGGAATCTTTCCCCAAAGAGTTAAAGATGACTAAATTTCAGTGATACATCCACATCTATGATTATAGCAGTACAACTAATAATAATTAAATCTTGGAAGTCATCTGTATGTCCTTCAGCAAATAAATGGATGAAGAAAATGTGGTATTTATAGACAATTAAATACTACTTTGCCATAAAGGAGGGTAAATTTGAGTCATTTGTAGTAAAATATATGAACTTTGAAACCAAAATGTTAAGTGAAATAAATCAGACAAATTTGATAAATCCAAAGCATAAAAACTTTAATGAGCAAAATGAAAGATAGATAATAGGAAACAGATATACTACTTAAACCTTGATTTGTTACAAAAATGCAACCAATTCCAAAGCAGAAAGACAGTAAATATCTGTTATTTTAAATTATTTAGTTTGTTGTAATTTGTTACAAAAGCAATAAAATTCAATACAATATTGAAAGAAGTACACCTCAAATACTTTAATTAGGGCCTCTTTTTCATATATATAATTTAATCAGTCTTTTAAAAAAATTGGCATATAAAAAAACTTTGATTTGTTCCATATAAAACAAAGAGACATAATTTTAATGAAATTTCTCAAACGTAAGTTCTTTGGTAAAATTGCTTTAACTAGTCTTGTATTGTTTTTCTCATAGAAAAAATAGCATTCATTTGATCAAAAATAAATGATATTGGTAAATTTCAATATAAATGAAAGTGGAGTGAGTCTTTTACTTCCATATATATTATATAATCTTATTAGCCTAAGCAGTGTTATTGAACTTGTATAAAAAGACACTAAATACTAGTAAAGATAGGATGAAGAGACTTCAATAATGTAACTTTAAAAAAATTGTCCTTATCAATTACTTTTCTATGTCTGGGTCTTAGAACACAATACAAATATAATATCCCTTATTCACTTATAGCAATTCTAATTGTAGAATGGCAGTTTATTTTCTGTATTTGTAAAGCATTTTAGTCTTATTTGAAAGAAAATTAATTTCTCAATAATTTGTCAATTTAACTTAAAAAATCCATACAACCCACAAAAGCTAAATTATGTGACACAATGGCATTAGACTTGAATTGCTTTTCAATTTTCAGTTAAGACAAAGCACTGTATCTGCAGCAATATTGAAGAATACACAAGTATCACAAACTCTTATTTAATCATTTATCAAATATTCAAAACTTTTAAAGATGGCTAATTACTGTACACACACACACATATATGTATATACTGTAGTTATCTGATATTAATTTTTTTATATTTTAAAATTACTTGTTTCTGGGGGAAAAAACAGAGGAGTAGCTATCAGCAGCAAAATGGTGCTTCTCTGGGATTTGGAATCCAGACACGTGAAAAACATCTTGGTAAGAGAAGACAAAGAATGAAAGAAAGAAAGAAAGAAAGAGAGAAAGAAAGAAGGAAGGAAGGAAGGAAGGAAGAGAAGGAAAGAAAAGGGAGATCTCTAGGTATAGGAAGGAGTTTACAAGAAAAATAGAAACTGCAGAAAAAATAGAGAAATGGAGCAAAATACAGAGAAAAGAACAAAGCAGTCTGGAAAGTTTACCCTGGCTCCCAGGAATGTGGGCTTACTTTGTATTTTTCCAGTGTCTACAGCCTTGAAATCCAGCAAGTCATGTTGTTTTTCACACAGCTTTATCCCTATAGATTTGTGAGGTTTCCTGCATGCTCCAGAGGCCCCTCTGTACACTACAGGCTGTGGCAACTGCCCAAGCCAAGGTGTATCCTTGCTCATGTTGGTAGGTATGGAAAGCAATCAGACCAATGATCTCTGTGCAAAATATAGGTAGCAGGGCAGGAGTTGAAACTGACACAAAGTAATCCCAGAAGCTGACATCTCCAGGGAGAAAGAATAGACCAGGACAGTAGCAGTATTCCAAGAAAAGCCCATGGTTATTTAAAGTGTAAAAATACTGAGATTTTAATTCCAAAAGTGACTACTTTGAAAAAGCAGGCCAGAGTTGAGAAGAAATCCAATGCAGCACCCATCATATGTGAGAGGATTTAATCAGGAGTCATTATTGGAAGGGATTAATTATTTAAGACTGCATCAAAGGACAACTACAAAATAACTTCATTTCAGGATTTTCAGTGTTACACTACCACAGTGAATGGTTGGGAAATGGCTACAAGAGACAGTGATGGAGAAAATGCAGGCTAGAAATAGAACCTCTGAAAAGTTTAATTTCAACCCAGGAAGGACGCTGGTCCCCACCCTTCATGGTGAGCAGTTAAGCCTGGTGTGTGTACCTGGCAGAATCAGATGGGTCAGAAAGACCTGGCATAAAGTATAAGACTCAGTTTGAACTGAAAATACAAAGGAATCTTTTTGGAAAAATACAAAGAAATCTTTTTTTGTTGTTTTTTAGACCCATTTCTCTCTCTTATTTTTTTCTTCTTTATTGGTTTTTGGAAGTTTGAGGTTTTTTTATTTCATGTTTTCTTTCTTTTTAATGTTTTTTTCTTTTAATTCTTTTCTTCTTATTTTTTTCTCTTTTATTTACTTCTTTGTCGTTTTCTCTTGTTACTTTTATCCAATTCCATTAATGTTCTTTTACTCTTTCATAGGATACTTTATCTCACTTTTCTCTCCTCTGCTTCATCATTCATTGCTTAATATTTCAAATTGTACTTCTTTTATCCTCCTGTACCAAGCTCATCTTTCTTTTTAGTATAAATAATTATTAATATTTATTAATCTACATATTTAGTTAATTTTATGCTATTACTGGTGAATTATTTTTCTATTGTAAGTGGAGTTCTAGCTGTTGCCTTTAGTAGATATTTACTATATGTCAATATTTTGTGTTAGAATCTACACTATAATTATAGATCTCTTTTCTATCATTAAGGAGAGTACATTATTTGTTTTATGATATGTCAATATACAGTTTGCATTTGACATATTGTTGTTGATGATTTTCTTGCTGTGGCCATGGAGGCATAGTTGGTGCTGTTAATTGGTGTGTTTTTTTATGCCAGTATTTAGATTGCCAATCTTGTTTTCTATACCAGGAGAATTGGGTGCTGGGACAATTACACTGCATCATGTCCTCTCAGGCTACTTGAGGCGTTTGGACCTTGGAGACATGGTCATTGTGCATCACTGAAAAACAGATATAAAATAAAAATATCTGCAAAGAAGCAAAAATTCTTTCTAGTATTTGGCTCTCAAATTCACATACACACACACAAACACACACACACACACACACACACACAAATAAGACAGGGAAATAAAATTTCTCTAAAATCTCCCAACTCTCCA
This sequence comes from Heterocephalus glaber, assembly GCF_053883595.1. NCBI lineage: Eukaryota > Metazoa > Chordata > Mammalia > Rodentia > Bathyergidae > Heterocephalus > Heterocephalus glaber. The sequence goes on from NW_028258372.1 coordinate 25,345,474, forward strand.
AAGGCACCAGGGGGGGAAATATCAAAAGTCATATAGATGAATTACTCAAAATGATAAAAGATAATATAAAAAACTGATCAATAAGGGGTTCATTGAGCTCAAAGAAGACATAACTAAATAGGCAATGGATTTAATAAACAAAACGATCAGTGAGTTTACAGAAAACACTAATAAAAACCTAGCTGAACTAAATAAAGTGATACAAAACATGTATGACCAGTTTAGCAAAAAGATTAAAGGCCAGGAAAAGGTACAAAAAAATTTAGGAGTTAAAAAATTCTATTGATGGTATGGGCAACAGAAGTGATCAGAATTAGAAGATAGGGCTGATGTTGGTGACCAATAAATAAGTGACACCTTGAAAATAAAATGAAAATATGAAAAATAGACTCAACATCTTCTAGAAGATGCAAAAAATTATGCTAAATTCAATACAAATTAGTGTAAATTCAGAAGACAGCACAAGATTCCAGAAACCCAACAGAAAAATGAAATACTACAAGCAATGAGAGAAAAGAAACAAATAACATATAAAGAAAAATCCATCAGAATCACGAGTCTTCTCAACAGAAACCATCAAGTCAAGAAGAGCTTGCAGTGAAATATTTCAAGCCCTAAAAGAAAACAAACTCCAATCCAGATTGATGTACCCTACAAAACTATCTTGCAGAATCAATGGAGAAATAAATTATTTTCATGACAAAGAACACCTCAGGAATTTCATGAATACAAAACCAGCACTCAGAAAAATTTTAAACAAGATCCTAGGAAAAAACGATGAGGATCACAACACCAGAAAGTCCAGCAGAATGAATCCATTAGGCAAGACAAGACATTAAATATGAAAGGGGAGAATCCAACAAAAAGAAAAAGTCATGACAATGATAAGTCAATATGTATCAGTTATAACCATCAATGTTAATGGTCTCAATTCACCAATCAAAAGAAATAGACTGGCAGAGTGGGTCAAGAAGCAAGATCCAACAATATGCTGCATACAAGAAATACACTTAATTCAAAAAGAAACTCATAGATTGAATATTAAAGGGTATTATGCTACAGAAACCTAAAAAATGGCAAGAGTAGCTCCCCTCTTCACAAATCAGGAGGATTTCAAACCAACACTAATTAAGAGAGACAAAGAAGGTCACTATATTCTTGTAAAGGGAACAATTCAAGAGGAAGATGATAATCATAAATATACAAGCACAAAATACTAGTGCACCCAACTATATAAAACAAATATTAACAGACATGAAAAATCAAATAAACACTAATACAATAATAGTGGAAGTCTTCATTACCCCACTGTCACAAATAGATCAACTAGCCAAAAAATAAATAATGAAATACTAGAACTCAAACAAACTCTTCTTTTTTTTTTTTTTTGGTACCAGGGATTGAACTCGGGTCCTCATGCTTGCACAGAAGGCAGCGAAACCACTGAGCTAAATTCCCAGCCCAAACAAACTCTTGAACAAATGGACTTAACAAATGTCTACAGAGCATTCCACCCCATAAAATCAGAATACAAATTCTTTTCAGTTCCACATGGGGTTATTCTCCAAAATAGAGCACATACTTGCTCATAGAATATGATTAAGTAAATGCAAAGGAATCAAATTTATCCCCTGTATGTTATCAGATCACAGTGCCATGAAAATGGAAATTAATAGCAAAAGAAACTACAAGAACTTTATAAACATATGGAAATTGAACAACACACTCCTTAACAACCAATGGGTCACAGGAAATTAAGGAAGAAATTAGTTTCTACAATTAAATGACAATGCCAATGCAACATATCAAAATTTATGGGACACAATGAAAGTGGTCTTGAGAGGGAAATTCACAGCTGTGGATATTCATATTAGGAAAACAGAGCAAACTTAAATAAACAACCTAGTTGTGAACCTCAAGCTTCATCCAAAGCTCATACAAGGGAGCAAATTATAAAGATCAGAGCAGAAATCAATGCAAATTGGGACTAGGAGAACAATAAAAAAATCAATGAAGCCAAGAGTTGGTTCTTTGAAAGAATAAAATACTGACAAAACTTTAGCCAACCTTATCAATAAAAGGAGAAAAGGCCCAAATCCATGCAATTAAGAATGCAAATGGTGAGATTATAACAGACCAGCAGAAATCGAGAGGATCATCAATACCGACTGTGAGATCCTATATGGCAATAAAATGGAAAGCACAAAAGAAACAAATTTCTAGATTCATATAAATTATCAAAGTTGAACGAAGAAGACCTAAAATTTCTAAACAACCCAATATCAAACAATGAAATTGAAAATGTAATTAAAAACTTACCAACTAAGGGCCAGGATTTAGCTCAGTGGTTTTATTGCCTGCTGCACAAGTGCAAGGACCCAAGTTCAATCCCCGATACAAATAAAACTTAATCAACTAAGAAAAGCTCAGGTCCTGATGTCTTCACTGCTGAATTCTACAAGACATGTAGAGAAGAACTACTGTCACTACTCTTTAAAATCTTCAATGAAACTGGAAGGAAAGGAATATTCCCAAATTCATTCCTCAAAGCAAGCCATCACCTTGATTCTCAAAGCAGAGAAAGACCCAACCCAAAAAGAGAACTACAGGCCAATCTCACTAGTGAACCTAGATGAAAACTTTTCAATAAGGTACTGGCAAAGAGAATGCAGAAGATCATCAATAAGATCATACAACCTGACTGAGTGGGATTCATCCCAGGGATGCAGGGATGGTTCAACATATGCAAATCAATAAATATAATACACTATATTAACAGAGCCAAGGACAGAAACCATATGATTATCTCAATAGATGCAGAAAAAGCATTTGACAAAATCCAACATATATTCATGACAAAAACCCTACAGAAAATTAAAATAGATGGTCTTTATTTCAACCTGATAAAAAGCATCTAAGAAACACCAATAGGAAACATCATACAAAATGGTCAGTAACTGAAATCCTTCATGCTAAAATCAGGAAGCAGACAAGGATGTCCACTATCACCACACCTGTTCAATATAGATTTGGAAATATTAGCCACAGCAACTAGACAAGATAAAAAATAAAAGGAATAAAGATAAGAAATGAGGAAGTTGAATTATCATTATTTGCAGATGACATGATACTCTACATAGAAGACCCCAAGAACTGCACTAAAAGTTTCTAGACTTAATAAGCAAATTCAGTAGAGTAGCTGGATAAAAGATCAGCACACAAAAATCAATAGATTTTCTGTACAGGAACAACAGACTCACTGAAAGAGGAATTGGAGAAGCAACTCCTTTCGCAATAGCATCCAGAAAACTGAAATACCTAGGAATAAACCTAACAAAAGAAATAAAAAACCTCTACTCTGAAAACTATAGCACCCTGGAAAAAGAAATTGAAGAGGATGTCAGAAAATGGAAAGACATCCCTTCTTCCTGGATAGGAAGAACCAATATAGTGAAAATGACCACACTTCCAAAACTGCTACATAGATTCAATGCAATCCCAATTGAAATCCCTGCAGCACACTTCACAGACCTGGAGAAAACAATCCAAAAATTCATTTGGGACCAGAACAGGCCTAGAATAGCAAAAGCAATTTTAGGCAACAAAGACAAGTTAGGGGGTATCACAGTCCCTAACTTGAAACTATACTACAAAACTATTGTGATTAACAACAGCATGGTGGTGGCAAAGAAGTAGACTGGAGGACCAGTGGAACAAATTAAAAGATGCTGAAACAACTCCAGACATACTCAGCCACCTCAACTTTGACAAAGAAGCCAAATACCCTCACTGGAGGAAAGATAGCCTCTTTAATAAATGGTGTTGGAAAAATTGGGTTTCAATTTGCCGAAGATTAACACTAGACCTATATCTCTCACCATGCACTAAACTAAAATCTAAATGGATCAAAGATCTTTATATTAAAACAGAAGCACTAAATTGACTGGAAGAGAGGTTAGGTAGAACTCTTGAAGACAGTGTCATATGAAAAGATTTCATGAACAAAACCTCAGTCACACATGAACGAGTACAAAATATCCACAACTGGGATCTCATGTTATTAAAAAGCTCCTGCAAGCCAAGAGAAACCGCCAACAGAATGAAGAGACAACCCACAAATGTCGGCAAAAAAATTTTCCAGCTGTTCCTCAGACAAAGGTCTACTATCTAGTATATATAAAGAACTTAAAACATCAGACCTCCCAAATTTAAAGCCCCAGTCCAAAAATGGGCATCTGAAATGAGCAGACATTTCTCAAAGAAGTAGAAATAGCAAATAAACATATGAAAAAATGTTCAACATCACTGATCATTTGAGAGATGCAAATGAAAATGATGTTGAGATTCCACCTCACCCTAGAAAGAATGGCTGCTATTAAGAAATCAACCAATAACAAATGCTGGAGTGGTTGTGGGGAAAAACAAACACTTCTCCACTGTTGGTTGGAGTGTAGGCTGGTATGACCACTGGGAAATCAGTATAGAGATACCTCAAAAAACTAGTATTAGAGGTCCTGTTTGACCCAGCTATTACTTTGCTGGGTATCTTCCCCAAAGAATTAAAAGATTCATACCACAGCAATATATGCAAACCCATATTTATAGCAGCACAGTTTGTAATAGCTAAAACTTGGAAATAGCCCAATTGCCTATCAATTGGAGACTGGATAAAGATGTGCTTTTTTATTTATGAAATGGAGCACTACTCGGCCATAAAGAATGAGAAACTAGAGACATTTTTAGCTAAATGGATGCACTTTGAAGCCATACTCTTAAGTGAAACAAATACAACACATGTATAAATAATGAGTAGTTTCTCTGCTGTGAGAAGTTGAAAGTGTAAATAAGGATCATAAGGTATAATAGATAATTTGAAATAGAAAGAAAAGGTCCAAAAAGAAGGACAAAGTGAGAGGGGCAAGATAAAAGAAAGAAGGAAAAGGCATTGATATCAATAAAGGAAAATATAGAAACAAAGCATACATCAAATATATATTAATATCTTTGTTTCCATTTTTTCCTTTTCTTATATTTTTTTCCTTTTCCTTCAAAGTCTGTAAATTGGGAGGGGTGGAGGGGTTGAAGGGAGGGCAGAGGATGGGGAAAAAAATAAAAATAAAGATATACCATGTAAAGGCACACATTCCCAATGATGAATGTCATCTTACTGTATACCTAAAATGTATCTATAAACTTAATGAATAAAAACAGTAGAAAAAAAAAGAATCTGCCAAGATTTGAAAGACAAAACACATTACTTATAAATGTGAACTCACTAGAATTACAGCAGATTTCTAGCCAGGCATGGTGGTGCACTCTTGTAATCCCACTACTCAGGAGTCTAAGGCAGGAGGATCACTGTGAGTTGGAGGCCAACCTGTACTACATAGTGAGTTCAAGGCCAGCCTGAACTACATAGAGAGACTGTATCTCAAAAAAAAAAAGAAAGATTTATAGCAGGTTTCTTAACATAAACCTTAATGGGCAGAAGAGTTTGGGTTGACATGTTTCAAGCCCTGAAAAAAGCAACTTCTGACCCATATATATTGTGAAAATTACCTTTTCAAAACAAGGCCCATCCAAGACAAAGACTATATTAAAAAATACACTACAACCAAACCAGTAATCCCAAGTATTCTCAAGAATATCTTGGAAAGAGAAAATGAAGACAACAATACCAAATTGTCTAATGGAACAAATGTAAAAGAGAGGGTGAACAGTTAAACAGAAGTAGGAAAAAATAGAATCAGCAAAAGGGAAATATGCAATGGCAGAAGTTAATTACCTTCCAGTAATAAAACTATATGAATGGGTTCAATTCCCCAATCAAAAGGTACAGATTGGCAAAATGAATCAAAAAACAAAACTCAGTGGTATGGTGCATATAAGATAGATATATTTAACGAAAAAAGAAATTCACAGAATAAAAATCAAAGAAGGAAAACAATAGGGTATTTAACAGGAGCCAGAAAACCAGAAGGCACAGCTGTCCTCTTTTCCAACAAAGTGGACTTTAAGCCAAACCTGATTAGAAGAGGTAAAGGACACAGAAAGTTGGGTAAGAGAATGATTCTAAAAGAAGAGTCAGATAAACATCAACACAATTATAGTGGGGGGTAAATACCCAATTGTCACAAGTAGAAACATTAGAGAAAAAACTAATGAATAAATATCAGAGTTAAACAAAATCTTTGAACCAACGTTTGTTTTTTTTTCTGGTCCTGGGGATCAAACTCAGAACCTTGCGCTTGTGAGGCAGGTGAGGCATCACTGAGCTAAATCTCCAGCCCCCAGAACAAATGGACTTAAAAGATATATACAGAGTATTCCAAACAATAATAGAATATACTTGAAACTTTTTCCAAAATTGATTGCATGTTAGCCCATAAAGAATGCAAAAGTAAATATCAAAGAATCAAAATTATCCCATGCATATTATGTAATCATAGTGCAAAGAAACTATAAATAAATGGCAAAAGAAACCACAGAAATTATGCAAACATGGAGGAATTAAGCAATGTATTCTTAAATAATCAATGTGTCACTTGAGAAATCAAAGAAGAAATGAATGAAGTGATTATGCCAGTACCATGTGCCAGAACTTACGCAGACATAATACAAGAAATCTTAACAGGGAAATGTATAGCTGTGAAAGTCCACACCATTAAAACAGGGCAAGCCCAAATGAATGACCTCATGATGCACTTCAAAATCCTAGAAAAAGAAGAACAATCCAAATCAAAACCTAGTAAAAGACAGAAAAGTATAAAGATCATAGAAGAAATTAGTGAAACTGAGATTATAAAAATGTAAGAAATCAATGAATCAGAGATGGTTCTTTTAAAGAGTACAAAAAATAGATAAACCATCAGCTAATCATACCCAAAAGAGGTTTTAAAACATGTAAATGAATGTAATCATGAATGAGAAAGGAAAAAAATCACAATGGCCACTGTGAAATCTGAAAGATTATTAATAATGACTTTGAAAACCTTTACTACAATAAATTGGAGAATCAAGAGGAAATTGATAGATTCCTAGACACATATCAATTACCAAAACTGAACCAAGGAGATTTAAGAACACTGACAACAACAGTAAGAATCCAATAACAGGCAATAAAATTGAAGAAGCAATTAAAAATAAACCTACCAAGACAAGCTCAGGACCTGATGAACTCACCACTGAATTCTACAAGAACTTCAAGAAAGATGTTCCTCATACTTTCTACAGAAATGTAAAGAGAAGGAGTACTTCCAAAGAGATTTCTGGAAGCTAGAATTAATCTGATTGCAAAAAAAGACAATACTAAAGCAAATAAATAAATAAACTCACCGGTCAATCTCTTTAATGAATATTGATGCAAAAATTCTCACAAAATACTATGAAAGAATGCAACAAATTATCCAAAAAATCATCCATCAGTAGGTTTCATGACAATATTGCAAGGATGGTTTAGCATATGCAAGTCATTAAATGAATACATCACATAAACGGAAACAAGGATGCAAAGAAAAAAATAACATGATCATCACAATAGGTGAAAAAAAAGGCCTTTGACAGACTCCAACATCAAGTCATAATTTAAAAAATCTTTAGAAAATAGGTATATAAGGATCTTATCACAATCTAATAAAAAGACATGTATGACAAACCTACTGCAAGCATCATGTTAAATAGGGGGAAACTGAAAGAAAAATATAAGGATATCTATTATCACCACTCCTGTTCAAAACAGTACTTCAAACATTAGCCAGAACAATAAGGTAAGAGAAGGACATAAAAGGAACATGTATAGGAAAGAAAGAAGCAAAATTATCATTTTTTGCATATGATATGATCCTTTACATAGAAGATTTAAAAAATTTCCAATAGTCTCTTATATTAAAAACTAAATTTAATACTGTAACAGGACACAAAATTAACACAAAAAATCTATAGCATTTTTGTACTCACAATAATGAACTCACTGAGTTGGAACTTAGGAAAACAATAACATTAACAATAACAAAGAGAAAAATTAAATACTTAGGAATTAATCTAACCAAGGAGGGGAAAGACCTCTACACCAAAAACTATAATACTCTGATAAAGGACATAGAAGAGAACATCAGAAAGGGAAAAGATATCCCCTGTTCCTGGAAAGGCAGAACCAACAGTGTCAAAATTGTCATATTTCTAAAACTGATACACAGATTAAACGCAATCCCAATAAAATACGAATAGTAGTTTTCAAAGAACTAGGGAAAATGATACTAAAATATGCATGGAACCACAAGAGACACATAACAGCAAAAGCAATCCTGGGCAACAACTGCAAAGCAGGAGACATCTCAGTCAAGATATAGTTCAAAGCTGTAGTGTTTAAAAACAGAATGACCCTGGCACAAAACAGACATGTAGCTCAAAGGAACAGAATAGAAGATGCAGAAACAAACCCAGTCACATTCAACTATCTTATCTTTGACAAAGGGGCAAAAACTATGCTGGAAAAAAAGACAGCTTCTTTAACAATAGTGTTGGAAAAACTGGCTATCCACAGCCAGAAAATTAAGTCTAGACCCATATCTCTTGCCATGTATTGAAGTGAAATCAAATTAGGTCACATATTCAAATGTTAATAGAGAAACAATCTATAAAAAGAGAAAATAGATAAAACTGTTGAGGGCATAAGCATAGGAGATGACTTTCTGGAATAGAACCTCAATTGCACAAGAAATACTGTCAAGTCAACAAATAAGATGTCATCAAATTGAAAACCTTTTTCACAGCAAAGTAAACAACCAACATAGTAAAGAGACAACCTAAAGAAAAGGAAAATATTTGGAGAGCTATTATTTTGATGGAGGACTAATATCAGATGCATAAAAACTCAAAAAAATAGACCACTCAAAATAAGAGGCCCAATCATAAAACAGGCAACAGAAATGAATAGACAATTCTCAGAAGAAGTTCAAATGGCCAATAAATACAGGAAAAATGTTAGTCATTTTTGGCTATATGAAAAATATAAATTAAAATATCATTGATATTTCATTTTACTCCCATAAGAATGGCTATCATCAACAAAATAATAACAAATACTAGGGAGCCTGTGAGGAAAAGGAACCCTTCAGAACTGTTGGCAGGAATGTAAACTATTACAACCACTATGGAAATCACAATGCAGAGTCCTCAAAAAACTAAAACTATCCATCTTCTTGAAATCTTCTCAAAAGATTTAAAGACACATTGCAGTGAAACATGCATTACTATGATTATAGCAGCACAACTAATAATAGCTAAATCTTGGAAGCAATCTGTATGTTCATCAACAGATAAATAGATGAAGAAAATATGGTAATTATAGAAATTAAGTTCTTTTCTGTCATAAAGTAGGATAAATGTGAGTCATTTGTAGTAAAATATATGCACCATGAGTCCACAATACTAAGCGAAATAAGTATTGCACACAAGCTTTCTTATTGTATGCTTTCCTGTAAGGAAGAAATCCAAAATATAAATAAAGAGCAAAATGAAACATAAATAATAGGAAACAGAGAGAAGATCTTTAGTAAAAGGGAAGTTGACCAAGAGATGGAGGGAGAGGGATGGATGGGGAGGTGAAGGGTTACATATATGATTAGGATGTGTTGTGTACATGTACAAACTCCTCATGAAGAATATAATCATTATGTGTTGAAAACTTGTATCAATAAAAAAATTATGCATTTGTACCAATAACAAATGGTAGAATGCTATGTATCAGTTACTTTTAGTATGTATGAGTCAATACAGACTTATAATACATACCCCAATAAGTTATAACTGAATTTTTAAAATTATTAGAATATTTCTGTTTTTCAATCTCCCCTTGAAAGAGCTTAGAAGTTTTTACCCCATCAAATAACAAAGAAGATGAGAAAAGTAAAAGAAAAAAGTATGTCTTCTTACATCCATAAGAGAAGTGAGGTCTTAGGCAACCTGCCATTACTAGAGTTTGGAGAGACACACAGGCAGATGAAAGAATCATAATTTACTGGAACAGAAACCAACAGTAGAAATCTCTCATGAACCAGAACCTAAGTAGAAAACTCTGACCTGCAATTAACAAAGTGCCTGGGGCTGGGTGTGGACAGGCACAGGAGACAAAGGCTCCAAGAGACTCAGTGATGAGGGGAGTTTTCAGGAGTTTTACCTCTGGAAGCTCTTACTACCTTTTCAACAATGAATGTGGAAGGAAAATATTCTGTGCTGACAAGATCAAGATGTGATTACATATTTCACCACTCATGAATGCAAAAAATTATCTTGATATGCAAACTCACTTCAGAATGTTTCATTATTTTACACTCATCCCTGTTTATAAGTATTTGTAAATATATGCAAATCATGGAAATCTTGATGTATGATACTCAGGTAGTGACAAGTTTTTAAATCTAAAATTTTCCTGATAAAAAGAATTATTATAACTTGGTAACTGGTGATGACTATTGCTGTAATGGAGAATTATGTAAATGTGACTCCTCACTATCCCTTGATATTTTTTATCTCAAAACATTAATGAATACTAAGTGCAAAGTGATTTATAGTTAGTAAAAATTGATACTGTTTCCTTTCCACTGCAAATTTGTCCTTGCAATCTCTACCTTTTTCTTCTTCTGAGCATGTATTTTTCTTTTGTTATGTTAACTTTTATATTCTGTATTTTCTGAGCATTATTTGTGAATACTCTTTTCCTTGTAAGATTCTAAAGTGAAGTATTTCTGTAATATCTTACTAAATAGCAGGTCAGTAATATATTTACTCTGGAAATGCATGTCTAAAGGTACACAAAAAGAACAAACATGTTAATATGTGTATGTTGTTATTCTATTTAATTGTCCATATTATAATTCTCTAATGTCTTTGTATCTTCATTTTTATTAGCTTACACATCAAGTTAGTTATATAGTCAAGTGTGTTTTATATCTAAAATCATTCTTAAGCCTGTTTCTCTTATATATTTTTATTTTCTCTGCCCACTATCAAACCCTTCCATCAATTTTCCAAACCCCCAAATATACTTACAAATGATCCACAAATATTTCCTCCTAAGGTGCCATATTTATTTCTTTCCAGTATTAAATTGTTAGAAATAGTGATCCTATCATTGATCTTCATGTCAAACAAAAAAAAGCAATCAAGATATCATAAAATGCCCTCAACATCTGACTACAGCCTCTTTTTCTAGTTTCCTTTCCTAAAATTCCACAGACAAAACTTAGGGGTACCAAATGGTGAACTAGCTCCTAGTTACATAGATAATTTTTATATTACAAGGCTGGCATTTGAAATTCCCATTTTGTGGAATGTCCTTAGCTGAATTTCTAACCCAGCTGTACTTGCTGCATCTTTAAAGACCCTCTTCAGGTGCCTCTCTTTTTAAAGGCTTTGTCACCTTTCCCATTGTAATAACTAACAGATTAAGTTATTATTCAAATAGAATTTCTCCAGAAAGGCTTTTAGTGAACAAAAATGGTTATATTTCTGTTCCATATTATCGTATCAGCAGTACTTTAATCGTATTGATCACTATCTCATATCATTATCATTGCCTTCTTCACAAGAATATAACCAGTTAAAAAGCAAGGAAGTTTATTTTATCCTTGTTTTATTCCCATACACTAGAATAGTGATCACTAGATACCTTGGGATCAAAATTATTTCTTTTCTAGAAAAACGAATAATAGAAATAGTGTAAGCTTTCACTAAATGAACGTAAAATATTACGATGACTATTCATGTGTGATTACATTTTATATTCATTATTGGAAAAGCATGATATATTACTTGTCATCTATTTTAAAAATGACTACTAATGTTGTTTGTACACCTTAAATTTACCAATAAACTTAATGAAAAAAAAGACTATTAATGCTGGAAAAATTTATGCATGATAAGGATCTATTGTAGTCAGTATTGAGTTCTATATTAATTTTAATATTATGGTTAGTTGTATTCTGTACTAACATATTGCATTATTCATATCCTGATCATTTTTATTCTGTATTTGATACTCATTATTAATTTATTCTCTCATAATCACATCAAATAATAAAAAATTATTTTAATAAATGTGATATATATTCTACCTTGAAAAAATATGATGCATATTCTGTCAAATGTTAATGATTCACACTATAACTGAGTAGAAAAAAAATCATAGTCATGCTGTTAGGGAAGTTAAAATTGCTATATTGGGCTTTGTTATCATTTAATTATGAGTATTGTTTGAGAAGACTATTATACCTCTTTATTATTAGAAATCAATGTTTAGAATATTTCTGTGTAAGAAAAGTAGTAAATATTTATATGATCTATATATTGTTTTAAACTAAATTTATGTTTGTATTTTTGAGTTTTTATCGAAAATTTCTACCAAGTATCTGAGGTCACAGTGCTTCAGAAGGAAATCTTTTAACTGGAGGTGGAGTTATATATGTATATATTCATATTTATATGAGAAGAATAATTCCTTTTATCATATCTGAAAGGTTGATTTTATCAGCTTACAGGAATCTCAACAACTAGAGAAATGTTTTTTACTTCTAAATCATGATTAAAGCTTACATCATTTTCTTTCAAGCATACTGTGCAGTGTCCCAGCATTTCCTCCTTGTCAAAGATGTCAAGTATGGAGCCTTATCTCACAATTGATATATATTTTAAATTATCTGACTTGCTTGTAGCTATCAATTTAGACATACATTAATCAGATAGAAAAAAATCACAGTGAAGCAGCACTGTAAAAACTAATTTTATTATCTTTTCCTGCCATTATCACATTCATTCTTTGTAACTGTAGAAATTTAACTGTATTTGAACTTGCAATGTAATAGATGTTTTCAATGAGGTGAGGCAGCAAAATCCATTATTTATATGTTTCTCCATAGACTCACAATATCTTCATATGAATAATTTTCAAGTGTTGCATTAAAGGATGACTACAACATCAGCATCACACAAAATGAATTGATTTAATGGAAAAGAATATTTGTTAGGGTAACAAAAATTAGTTTTGAAGATTTGTGGTTGCCAAACTTTTGTATGAACTCTCTCAAGTATATCTATGAGAAGTATATTGAAATTTTTCTAAAAACTAAACCAAATAGTTAATATTTTAGAAATTATATTTGTTTTAGTTCAATGTCCATAATTTTATTTCTTTGTTTGGGTGCTTATGCAGTACTGGAGATTTAACCTAGAGCTTTCTGATTGAGCTATAACCCCAACCTATTTCTTATTTCAAGATAAGGTCTTGCTAAGTTTCCCAGGCTGTGGTTGAACTTGCAGTCCTCCTGCCCAGCTTCCCTAATATATTTTTGTTCAACTTCACCAAAATAAAAGTTTTTATCTTTAATATTTGTAGGTATATGTTAAAATTTACTATATCCTACTTAGTAAAATTCTGTGTTTAAAATGTTTCTAGAGCTTTCCATGTCATAAAGTTTACTATTCTGTGTTTATATATAGCATACAAGAAAGATAAGATACATTTTTTCTAATTTTTCCCATTTCCTATTTTTCCAATGGAATTTTTATTCTCCTCACCTTTTATTTACCATTACATTTTATATTACTATAAACATTCTTAAGAAAAACATATTAACAATTTATGATCTCCAAATTCTAAACTAAAATAGAAAAATAAAACTTCTGAAAAATTTTTGAAATGTTTTGTCCCTGTATCTAATAGTGGCATAGTTTTATAAACTAATAGTTGTGGTGGCCAATGAAGAGAAGCTTTCTGATTTACAGATGACATCCTCTTTGCTGTGAGTTCCCTTAGAGGAATGGACAAGGTGATTCTTTAGGGTCTCTGTTAATAGGGAATAATCCCATTCCTTAGGGCTCCACCTGTATGATCTGAACACCTTCCAAAGGCCCCACTTCCAATAACATCACATTGGTATTTAGATCCCCAACACATTATATATATATTTTTTCTTCTCCGATATATCAGTTCATGATGTACTTGAGAAAGTTTAAGTTCCTTAACCAAGAAGCAGAGATCAAAGGATTCTACACTTACTGAACATTTTTTAATTGACACTTTTTTATTGTTCAGTTAATGTTTCAAAAACTTCAAAGATGGTTACTACATTTTTGTCACATATCTTATTCCACTTTAGCCCTGTATTTTATGTTTTGCACAATTTTGTGGATTCAAACGAAATTATTATGACATTAAATATGGCCATTGGTTTTCTTAGTTTGCTGCTTCTTAGAGGAATGGTCTTCTAGTGTGTTTTTTGTTTCTCACACTGCTCTCACTATCTCCAGTCCACATTATAAGTTGCTTTGTTAAATGTTTCACAGTTCATCATGCCATGATTAAGAATCACTGTAATTGTGGTCTAAATTCTATACCACACATCTTAACAAACTTTCTTCCTAGTTTGTGGTATTTGTCATTTCTTTCTTTCAAAGAGTGGCTGTGATCAACTTCCTAACTCATGTTCTGTATTTATAATATTATTTTGAGTTGTGCAACATATACTCCATTCAAAGACATTATTAAATCATTATAAACACAATGAGAGAACATAGAATGCTTATGTAATATGAATAAAGGCAAATTTATTCATTGCTAAATGAAAAGTGTGTGTGTGTGTGCATGTCTCTATACACAAAACTGTCTTTTCTGTTATTTGCTTGTGAAAGCTAACCCTAGAATAATTGAGCAGGAGGACTGTCTTAGCCACTTTCTCATTGCTGGGACACAATATTCAAGACCCACAACTTCAAGAGGCAGAGAATATTTTGGGTCATGGTTTTTGGAAGTTTCAGTCCATTGTTGGGTGGCTCTAGGCAGAAGCAGCATGGTGAAAGGGTCTGAGTAGAGGAAAGCTGCCCACCTCATGGAGGCCAAGAAGCAGAAAGGTAAAGGAGCAAAGATGGGGCGAGATACACACATCTGCTGAAGGCCCACAAACCCACCTCTTTTGACCAGATCTGTCTCCTAACAACAAGTCAGATATAATGCCTCTCCATAAGCCCATTACCATCTGCAAACCCCAACTATGAGTGTAAAAATCCTGTCTAGAACACCTGCAGACCAAACTATAACAATAATCATCTAAAACACAAAACTTGAAGAAATATCTGTTACTTTAAATATTACTGAAAGTCAAAATAATATTTAGTAGCCACTTTGCTATCTAGACTGTCCATTTTCTCACTATCATTTGGACATCTGAACTAGCCATTTTCTCATGTCTAAGGAATATTCTCATATGTTGTTCTTAAACTCTCCAGGATTAAAAGTGGTCCAACAGTCCCAGCATATATTCAATGTTTCAAAATTTCCTATTTGTTCTGAGTATCAAAAAATGAATGAATTATAGCTGAATAACACTGAGTTCCACAAACACATGCCTTAATTTTCTACTGTAAATTTTTACTTTAGCATAATAGTAGCTGGCTGGGAGTCCCAGTACCTTTGCCTGAGGGATACAAGAAGCAATCTTTATACAACTTAGTATGACTTAAGGCAGCATGTGCAAAAGTGTCAAACTAGGATTTATATCCAAGTGATACTCCATCAAACAAGTTTTTCATATGTTTACCTGAGCATCAAAGAGGGTATAATACATGGATACTCCTCTAGAATCTGTTTTTTAAAAAAGTTTTCTTTTGAATTTTTTCTGGTAGAAGTAGCACAATTTAGTACAATGGCACATGGAAAAACATATTTGCATATCTTAGAGGAGGTTAAAAGTGAATCATCAGATTATTCATCCATGGATGATGAAGACCATGCATTATGGTAAAATACATGTTTTCATAACAGAAAAGTGGTGTTGGTGTATGATGATCACGATGATGATGACTTTCACATTGGCCATGTGAGCCAAAGTTCCTGCAACAGTGAAATTGAGCAAGAATTGACTGAGATAGACACAGTGAATGTAGACCTCCTTTATTCAGATGATGAAGCAAACAGCAATGTGAGTACATATTTGACTAGTTGAAATGTTGCAGAATAGGCATACAACCAAATGGAATGACTCAATGTTAGAACTAAATCCAAAAATATAGTGAGGGTCTTGGGAGGGGTGAAACATATAAGACAGAAGGCCAGCACTGCCATTCAATATTGGAAATTGTAACAGACAAAATGCCACAAGACGCTGTGAAATACACAAAGGCTGAAATACAAGTAAAATGTTCTGTATGCACCAATAGCCATATTCAAAAAAGTATTTATTACGACACTTCACTAGCTGAACTGAAAGCATTCATTGGTCTGCTGTACTTAGCAGGGATTTTTCATGGTAATTGGAGGAATGTAAAAGACTTATGAAAAATGATGTGTCAAAATATACCATAAAATTTATGCCCTTGTAGATGCAAAGACTTATTATGCTTTCAATTTTGACATTTATCCTGGAACTCAGCCATAAAGTCCTTGTTTGTATAGTAATAAATTGAATGATGTTATGAACAGACTTGTTGCTCCTATCTCCCAAAGTAATCAAAATGTGACATCCAACAGTTGTTTTATCAATTTCCAATCAATGTTACATTTGTTAACAGAACACAAGTTGAGCACCACAGGAACTGTATGTAGGAACAAAGCAGAAATTTCAAATGAAATGTTGCAATTTCAAAACAGAGAATTGTACAGTAGTACAATCTTTGAATTTAAAAAAGATTTACATTGGCCCCATATATGACAAAGAAAAACAAAGCGGTACTGCTGATGGAGTAGTACCATTGCATCATGATGGAAATATTGACAGGAAAACCTTGACAAAATGGAAGCCTGAGATGGAAAATTTCTACAACAAACCAAAGGCAAAGTAGATGTTAATGAGTTATGTAGCAACTATGATGACACTTGAAACACAAAGCATTGACCAATGGTTGTGTTTTACTCAAACCTAAACATGTGTGGCATAACTAGTTTGATAGTTTTCAAAACAAAATAATAAATGCAAAATAATATGGAGAAATTTTCTTAGAGGACTGGGACTAGAACTCTTGAGAGATCATTCATAGTAGATAAAAAACAAATTGTTTCTGCCCAGGGAACTATGCAAAAAGTTGTGGAGGACACTGGTGAGTTGACACATGAACAGGTAGGTGCAGCATCTCAAGGACCTACTATGACAACAGGAAAATAAAAAAGATGTCAACTGTGACTTACAAGAAAGGACAGGAAAACAAAATACATGTGCTGTCAGTGTAAGTGATACTTGTGTATGTAACATATAATTTTCATGGTGAAGAGGGTCTTAAGTGTGACAATTGAAGCAAAGATTATTTTTGTTGTACAGATCTATTGGTATTTTCTTTGTAGTTCATATAAGTTTTTATTTCTGATGTTTTTAGTGTTTTGTAAGCAAGTAAAAAGCTGAAGTGATATTTTACTTTATTGATATGTGATTTCCTTGCTAAGTGCACATTGTACAACATAGTAGGAAGCTCCTGACAAAACATGATGAGAGGTGAAGACAATGGTCTACCATATAGAAAGGAATGCTAAGCCATGTGCTGTCAGTACATTGAACATGCAGTTGTGATGTGTGAAGACTGGCTTGATGTGACATTTGAACCAAAGATTATTTCTGTGGTAGATTTTTGTTTGTATTTATGCTGCAGTTCACATAGGTTTTTATTTCTGATGTTATCTCTTAGGTTTTGTAAGCAAGTACACAGCTGATGTGAAATGTTGATGTCTATTCTAAGCACTCATTACACATTTGATATTTTATTTATTTATTTTATTGATATCTTATTTTCCTGCCAAGTGCACAATGTACTATATAGCAGGAAGCTCCTGACAAAAGAGGAAGAGAAGAGAAGAGACTAGAATTGCCCGCCACATAGAAAAGGAAAGCTAAGCACCTGTGCTGTCAGTGTAAGCAAGATGTGTGCATGGAACATGCAGTTATCATGTGTGAAGACTGCCTTGGGTCTGATAACTGAAGTAAAGATTACTTTTGTTGTAGAGTTCTATTGATGTTTTCATTGTAGTTTACACAGGTTTTTATTTCTGATGTTATCATTTAGGTTTTGTAAGCAAGTATGTGTGAAAATCTTGATGTTTATTTGAAATGTACAATACATATTAATAATTTAATACTTTATTTTATTGATATTTTATTTTCCTTTTAATTATACATTGTATAATATGATAAGAACCTCCTGACAAAATAGCAAGACCAGTGAGATGTAAAGTATGTCCAACAAAAAGGCAAGGAAAACAAAACATATGTGCTGTCAGTGTAAGCGATACATGTGTATGGAATGTGCTGTTGTTATGTGTGAAGTTTCCCTTTCATGTCATAATTGAAGTAAAGGTTTTTTTTGTAGACTGCTATTGGTATTTTCACTGTAGCTTATATAGGGATTTATTTCTCTTGTTGTTTTTTAGATCTAGCTCACCAAAAATCAGTAAATGTTATAATATTTGATGCTTTTTTTATAAACACTCAACAAATATTAAAAATAAAATACTTTATTTTTGTGAATTTTTCCCATTAAGCACTCATTGTTTAATATAATAAAACTCATAAAATTAAAATTAATAATTCATCAACAGAAATATTCCAAAGAACAAACATGAGTTTGCACACCCATGTTTCTGTGACTTTATGACAAAAAAAGTATTGTGCTTCTTATTAAAACTTACCCCTTATGTGAGCCCAATATAATTAATCAGTTTTTGCATTGTCTTACAGTGATATATTCATATGATATTATATAAGAAATTAAAGATAATAAATACATATTAAATATCAAATTATAAAATTCCTAAAAATATGTTAATTTTATACTATTGAAAGCATAGATGGATAAAAAGAAATTGTGATACCTCATTGTATTATTGCATCTTAACCTGTCTGGCCTAGTCAAAAAAAAAACTATATTTCAATATCTACATTTCCTTCTAATTTTATAGTTACATCTATATTTATATCTATATACATGCACACATATAATCTAAGGATGAGAGTATAGCTCAGTGGTGTAGTTCATGCCTGGCATGTAAGGCCCTGGGTTTGATTTCTAGAACATACATATAAAAATAAGAGAAATCATGATCCTGTTTCATAAAGGGAAAAATAGTAATTTTCTTTTCTTTTTTGGGGGGGAGGGTACCTGGAATCAAACTTGGGATCCGGTGCTTGTGAGGCAGGAGGTGACACCACTGAGCTAAATTCTTGGCCCAGTAATTTTCTTTATTATACAGCATTGGTCTCAAGAAAGCATTTAGAATATTTCTAGAAATGCCATTTTTACTAAAATGACACTAAAAGTACCTGCTAGTTTTTTTCAATAAGCTTTCAAACTGTGCTTACTATCATTTAATCTACTTTAATGAACCTCACTAAAAAGTAAATACCTATCCAAAGTGTTATTATAGCATACTTCACATATGCCTTATGGGTCAATAAGGTTAAATGATGAAATTCTCACCGTTGAAATCTGAGTAGATATGAGCTCTACATTTCCACCTATGCCCGCCACATATTCAAATTTTTAAAATCCAGTATCATTCCTTTTCCTTTTGCTTGAGAAACTGAGGTGTGGGTCAATCACTTTGGATTCAGGGTGTGAAATCCCCACAGTGAAACTGGCATGCCATTTTACACAGTCCTAGACTGTTTACCTCTGCATTGCTATGTGAAAGAGAAATGGTGTTCTTAAATTGCTATATTTATGGATACCAGTGCTGTGTGTGCTTCTGATAAATCAATACCTACAAAATAGAGAAAATGGTTGTATAGAAACATTCTCTTTGAAACATAATCCAGTTAGTAAAGTCACTTGACCAGAAATGTTGTCTACCCATTTAGTGTTTAGGCTGCTAATAATAATATTTCTGCATTTATATTTATAAAAATTTTTTATTTTTTCAAAAGATATTTACTAAATAATTATTATGTACCAATTATTATATTCTACTTACTCTTCAATTCAGGTAATCCAAACATTTTATTTTGGCAAAATACATCTGTAATCATATTATAGAAGTTGATTTGGAAGGAAAATTGCTTTTTGGTTAAATAAAGCCATTGTAGAGGCATTGTAGAATGATGTGAAAAATTGGTCACTGAAAAAGACCTGTGTCCTTCACCCTTTTATATCATATCTTCTCCTTTCTCCTAAGTAATAAGGCATTTTGCACATGTTTAAAGGCAGTAAATATCTCACTGAAAGAAAAGGACTCCAAGAAAAATAGGATTGAAAATGTGAGTTAATGGAGACAGAAGTCAGTTAGAGTGGGACAGAATTAAACAGGCATAACTCGTGTGCTGGCAGCCATACTGCCATTCCTGAACTCACCCTAATTGAAGTTGTCAGCATCGACTTAAGGGAGACAATTATAAAAATTGGAAGTAATCATATTAATATTTCCCATTCTTGGAAGTGCCTTTCATTTAACAAAGTTAGTCTTCTTATTAATAAAACTTCACATGAAAAGTGATTTTAATAAATCAAATCAAACAGGATAGGTAGAATTTAACAAGGTACTATATTTTTATTAAAATATGAAATGATTTTAATGATATTGCTAATCTTACCTCCTAACAATAGCTTTGTGAGAAAAATTTTATAAAATATTTACATGTAATAATTTTATATTGAGTTATATGCAAGACCTTGAAGAGATAGAAAGATGAAAAAACACCCCGTATTCTGCTAGATTACATTGATTGAAAGAATGAACAAGTGTACAAACAAGATAAACTGATAAGTGCTATTGTTTAATTGAAATGTAATTATTCCTTTTACAAATTATGTGCAGAGGAAAATAAATTACTTAGAGTAGAAATTGAAAAGCTAAAATTCATACTACATTTGTCTGAAATAGAAAAGGACTCAAGTAATATTTGTTCAGAGAAGATCTTAGTGCAATGGATTCAACAGTAATATACTTGAATGTCATCCTGAAAACAGAATCAACCTATGGAAAAATAAAAATGTATTTAAAATACAAAAAATAGTTAAAAATTGGTAAAATAATTCCCTTAAGATCAGTTTGATCTTGCACATGTAAGTTTTTAAATGTGCTCAGGTGCATTTTAAAATGACTCAGTGGCTGTAGAACCTGATGTATTTTTTTCCCAATTATTTTTGAAGTGTTCCTGACAAAATGTTGTCTCAAAAAAGAATAACAGATTGTCTTTTTTATTTTGTTTTTATAAGACTCTTATTTTTATCTTGTCATGAGAAGGAAATAGCAGAGGTATGATTTGGGTAAGCTATGTAACAAGAGTCTCACTATGCACAATTTATGATACAGCTTTCTTTAATCTGTCAGGTTTCATTCACTTTCAATAAAAGTAT
Source organism: Heterocephalus glaber (assembly GCF_053883595.1). Classification (NCBI taxonomy): domain Eukaryota; kingdom Metazoa; phylum Chordata; class Mammalia; order Rodentia; family Bathyergidae; genus Heterocephalus; species Heterocephalus glaber. Next base: position 25,366,798 of record NW_028258372.1, read on the forward strand.
AGGTTTGGCTAAATATATTAATGAATTCTATCCTGACAATCTTAAACAGGTGCTAACAATTGCTGGAGCAAAACAGAGAGATACTGAGAGCCTTGGAAAACTATTACAAGTGTTCCATGATCTTCTACCTTATTGTCATATACATTGTCAATGTTAAAACAGCTAATCACAGAAAAATTTAATTTAAAAGTAATGTAGAAATTATGACAGCTCTGTATAAATGGATAAGTGATATTATCTTGCTTTGATATCTGAAAAAGTCACTTTATTGCTAATGGAAATTTTTCTTAAAAGACTAATTGTTTTCAATTATGAGAAAGTAGTTTTGAAAGTATGTCTTATTTTAAATAGATATCTTATTGCTCCGACTACAGATTATCTGTTTTTCTGTGACCGTTTACATTTACATATGTGCACCTAAATTATATAAGGTTATATATATATATAAAATTTGTTATATATAATTCATTATGTATATATTAGAGTGCACCATGACTACATTATTTGATTCTTTTAAATTTCAGTTGTCATCTAAAATACACTCTGCTTTTTTTGTTGTTGTTGTTGTTACCGGGGATTGAACTCGGGTCCTTGCGCTTGCACAGCAGGTGGTGAAACCACTGAACTAAATCCTCAGCCCCTACACTCTGCTTTTTTGAAATTAGGGTTCTTTATTGCTACTAAATTTTATATTACTGAACACTGGTTTTCACTGAGTCTAATGAAAAACATCAATAAAGGGCTTGTCACTATCTGGACTTCAAAGAATGTAGACTTTTGACAAAACATTGTAATATTTTACAAAGGATGATATGGGACACAGAAGGAGTAGTAGGAAGAGAAGAAAATACTATTGGAGAGCATATCTTTCAAAGTAGATCTTATCCCGATCCTCATTAAACCACTTGCTCATTCATGCAAGTTCTTGCTCAAACAAACAAGAATGGTGATTCTATTTAAGCAGGCTGACTTTTTTCTACATCTAGCCAGGTTCAGGGGTTAAACAACCCTGTGTTCTCTTTACAATTACTAAGTACATATGTCCTGCTAGTATCTAAATAATCTTTCTCAGGAATGAATGAGTTTGTATAATTCCTTTAAAGTATTGTATGTGCTTAAATTTCAAATATTGGTACTACTCCATCCTACAGATCATACTAAAAGTAATGAATACTAAATTATCACAATATTCATTCTTCAATCTTAGTTACAATAACATGTTCCTCAATGCTTCATCCAGCCAATTTTTCCTTATATAATAGCTAGATGGGAAATTTATTCATGAGTGACCTCACAGTCCTTCTTATAGAAGATTCATGCACTCCTATGACAATATTAATGGTCATGACCAAGATTAACTTTTTATAACATTTATCATGGGACACATGAAAGGATATCAGAACAAAATTTTTGAAAATGTAATTTCAGTATTTACAAATGATTTCTTAATGGCTTTCAAATTTTACTGAAAAAAAATCATACTACATACTAACAAAAGGAAATAAATGCCTTTGAGGACTTGAGTCTGAACCATGAGAGCTCCAGTTAATTTTTAACTTATTGTTTATGTTAAGGTTTATTTTAGTAAAATTTTTGAATTTTTTAATATATTTAACACAGAATGTCAAAAATTTATCAGTCATAGAATTCTTTTAAAAAATAGTACCATATGTGACTGACTTTAAAAATGCTAAAATATAATGACATTATTTATTGATTTACTTTTTTCACTAGTTAAGGGAGAAATACTTATTTTCATATTCTATCCTTGTCATACCACTGGATAGCAATAATATAATCATTTTCATACCATTAAGACTGTGCAAATATTGCACAGATTTAAACCAAATAATATATTAATGGCAACTACTTTTCTAAATATTTCTTGGATTTAATAGCTGCTTCAATTTTATTAGTATAGTTTTCTAATTATTTCCAGTATTCTTGCAGGTATAATTTTGAATAATTGATGATTTTGCAAAATACTCAAATGTCTTCACAAACTCTCAAATATTTAATTTTATAAAACTCTGTTTCAAGTTTTCTTTTCTTTTGCTCATTTCAATTCTTTTTCTGAGACCTGCATCTTACAACTTTCTCTCTTTCTACTGCAATCCAGGATGAGGGTCCTTAAGGACTGATACACATCGTCTATCTGGGAACTTTTTTCCTCTTGTATCTCAGCTTCCATTATCTTTTATTTTATTGGATGCCTTCCCCTACAACTCCTTGAAAAGAGGAAATGTAGATAATTGCTAAATTTTTCCTTAATGGCTAATTTTTATAGTATCATTAATCAATTCACAATTAATGTATAATTTACTCTGGAATAGAATTCTTAAACTAACAATTTTTTTCCTTAAAATATTACACTGTGGCCTTCTAATATGCATAGTTCTTCAATTCCAAAAAACCTAAGAATTTTTTCTCACCCCCAAAATATTCTTCAATTTCTAAAGTTTGTTCTATGTTGAGAGAAAGTGAGAGGGAGAATGGGAGAGAGAAAGGAGGGAGGGAGAGAGAGAAATTGAAAGCTTGAGATTCATATAGTAAGTTCATTTTATCTGAGGATTAGTCCTTAGGGAAAATTTCAGCATTTTTCTTTGTTTAGTAGTTCCTTTCTATTTCTCATGTTTACTTTTTATTTATTAATTCGTTAATATATTTTTGCCAGATTGAAACTTGTACATTTTCCTTCCTTTTCTAAAGTACATCTGTTGATAGTTTACTGCTGCTATTAAGTAAATCCATTGACTTTATCTTCCAACTATTCCATTGCTTTTATGTTTTTGCCATTACTTTTCAATATTTTTAGTTTTAAAAGCAAAATCTTGTTATTATACTGTTTTCATATTATACATATTATAAAAGAACATTTCATCTTCTTTTTTCACAGATACATCGTCTAATAACTTACAGTGATTTAAATGATAATTTTGAGGAAAATGTACATGGTTATTTCATACCAAATTAAATATCTTGATAATTTTGACATTGTTGTTGTTTTACTGTTATTTTTTTTCAAACCTGTCTGTTCTGCTAGAGACTTTTATGTTCCATGATTATTGATTTGCATTTTATTTAAAGTTGAGTCTCTAAAGCATAATTTAAAATTGAGTTCATGTCTCTTTTACAGAGAATTGAGCTAATCGAAAACTGTGACAATGGTGTAGTTACATAGTGATTAGATAGTTGCTGTCTCTTTATTTTAATAATGAACTCTAAATATAATTCTTCATGGAGAGTCCAAATTCTGTAAGTAAAATTTTCTCTAACAAATTATCTAAAGTATTTGTGGGATGTCTCATTACCAGGTTTCTAGTATTGTCATAAATTCTTTTGATAAATCTTTCTGCTTTTGACTTTGTGGTTATCTAACTTTTCTGTGGAATCTGCCTCTGTGGGTTTTGGAGTAATGAAATGGTGGGCTCCTTTCTTTTGTATAGGGACTAGTCTTCAAATCTTCCAGTAAGTGGAATTAGTTACTATCTCTCCATTTGCTTCCTCCTCCCCAAATTTTGTTGGCATAATTCTTTGTTGTTGTTGTTGTTCTGTGGAGTTAAATAATTAGGATTTTGTCAGGCTCATCTAACCCCTCCTCTCCACAATCTTACCTCAGCCTGGACAGATTTTAACAGCCCATAGTTGCATTCCTAAATATGCTTTTTCTCATTTAAAGTATCTATACCCGAAGACTCAAGACTTCCATAAAAAATTGTTTTTTTTCCTAGATAGCTACTGAATGTAGTGAGAATCATACCCTACTTCTTTTTTTCTCATTCGTTCATTCATTCATTCATTTTTAAGGCAAAGCCTCCATATGTTGCCCAAGCTGAACTCCAGTTCTACATTCAAGAGACCTTTCCATTTCAGCCTTCAAAAAAGCTGGGACTACAAGTGAATTGCACTCTGCCTAGTTAGATGCCTAATTTCAATAAACACCAGTAGGACATACTATGAATAAACTATTTAATAAGAGCCACAATTCATTTATAAATAATTTAAGAAATGTTATTAAATTTCTCTAAGACTTTTCCTATATTGCAATATAAAACTAATAATAATATTTACATAATTGAGTATTTTTGAGAATTTTTGAGTGTAAGGTGTTTCAAAAATACCTCATAAATACATGTTGGGAAGTTTAAAATGTTACATCTTCTGTTCTCTGCCTCATTCACTTTACCTATTGCTAATCTTTTAAATTTTTTTAGCCTTTATACTGCTATAATTTGACTTTTTGAACCAACTTCAAAAGCATTGCTCTTATAGAGCAAAGGAATTGTTATAAATTATATTTTATGTTCATGATATCCAAGCATTTTTATTTTCACTTGACACCCATATGTTTCTCTCATTTTTTTCTTTAGTAATTTTCAAAATTTCATCTAGTCTTTGTATTTTGTAGTTGTTATTGTTAAGGAAGATGGTTTTTCTAATTATCAGCACCAAGACTGAAGTAACACCTTTTATTCTCATATCATATAAGAAAATTAGATTTTTATTACTATACATTACTTTTTCATCTTCTTGTTCATGATGATTAAGCTGCTTGTGCTCTTATTATGTATGTTTTATTATCAGGATGCTATTTGATCTTAAAGTTTGTTTTGGAATCTATGTTAGTTATAAAAATAAATTAACTTATGTAAATTCAACTGAGTTTTTCCCAGTCTTAGGTTCTTTTTTATTTGTATTTGGTTGGTTGCACTCCAAGCAAACTTTACAACTTTTCACAAAGCCATATTTTTGTATGTATACATCAAAGGCAATTTTTGTGTCTTAAACATGAGTAATATCTTGTAACATACATATTTTAATAATGCAGATGTCTTTCATTAGTAAATATAGTTAAAGATGACTTTAAAAAATATTTTCTACTTTCCTAATTTTAATACATGCTAACTTAATTTACCCCATCCTCATATCTATATCATTCTTTACCTATAAAATTCAAAATGTTTACCTTTAAATGTAGAATTTACTTACATGAGGAAAGATTTTACTTAAATTGTTCTTTGGGTATTGTTTCTGTTAATTTGTTCTGATGTCTTATTCCAGACACATATAGTTGATATAACTGTTTATGTTTCTGTATAATCAGATTTTTTTCACATTTTTGTTCATTCTTATATTTTCACTCTTGAATAATTCTGGAACAGATTCTAGTTTGTTTTCAAAATCTAATTTTATACTATTCTGTAATATTAATTTTATAGTATAATTTGATTATGAACTTCACTTATAAATTAATGGTCATATAATGTTCTTTAATTTTCTTAATTCATGAATGATAATAAAATAAATAAGCTACAATATGTGTTTCATCCTTTGGTACTTACAGATATGTTTGAATGTTTTGAACATTTAACAGTTATTTTTGTCATGTTTTATGGCATTTTGATCATTTGTGGCATTTTGATCAAAGAGAATTTCCTTCTGTTCATCTTTTTAGATTTATATCAATTTTGTTCATCCAAAACAGCCAAAATATTAGGAAGCTGTAGTTCTCCTTGATCCCATAAGCATAGAAATATATAAAATACTGAAAACTTTTACTGAACTAAAATCATTTTAACATTTAAATGGCTGTGAAAACTAAATTTATAACAATAAATATTATCAAATATGAGGTATAAGTGTAGTAGATTGTAGTACTTGGACTGGCTACACAGTAGCCAAAAGTAACCTAATAAAAGTTTCTCAATGTAAAGTTCTGTATTTAGATTTTAAAATTTTGCTTAAAACTTTTTAATCAAAAAAAAAAAAAAAACCAAACTGGCCGGGGATTTAACTCAGTAACTCATGCCTGCTTTGCAAGCTCAAGGTCCTGAGTTTGATACCTGGTACCAAAAACCCCCCCAAAAACAAAATAAAAAACTATTTTCTTGACCTGAATATCATTATGAGGTTAAATATACTTAAAATAAAATAAATATATGAGTATGTACTTAGACTGTTAATTTTCTGATAATGTTAATGAACACTACAGCTCTATGCCATATAGATAACACAAAACTTGAAACCTTATGATAATGTAATAAAGATCACCACCTAGAAATAGTTTCTTTGCAAACTGCAAAAAATCCAAAAGTCAATCTATTAGAATTTTGAAAATCTTGTAGAAAATAATGAAATCAGTTAAGTAGGCCACCTAAGATATATGAAGACATATTAGGTGAGAAAGGATTTGTGTATCCTTAGGTTTCTCTAGAAGGCTAAAATACGTGTCAAATGAGAAGTTACATCTTGATGTACATCAACTGAAAATAAGGAAAGGTTTAATAATTTTTAATACAGTTAAATGTATCTCAGTGTTGTGAATTACTTCTTTCTAGAAAGATTCAAATAGATGCAAGGTTGTCAGGAAGTGTTTTCCAATTCCTTTTTCTTTACTGTCACATTTATAGTCAGAATGGACAGGGTTTGATTATACACAAAGAAATGTTGATAAAATCTGATAAAGTTTTCATCATAAACATCTGAAAATGAAATATAGGTTGCATAAATCCAGCTAAATTATGTATTAATATAGATTGACATAAAAATATATGCATTGAACATGTAACTTGTTCAATAGTGGAGATTAAATGAAATTGAAGAGCAAAGATGATTTCTGAGGGAGAAATATTTGAATTCCACCACTTGTAAAAGAAGTTACAAAATTTTAAAAATCAAATACAACTTGTTCTAAAATAACATCTATATTCTTACTGAGTTGTGGACTGAAACACATATTCTTTAGTTGTCAAAGTCACATTATTTCTATATTGCATATCATCCTAATTCATAGTACATCAATGACAGTTAAAGACAAATAAAGAATTATGTATTTTAATGAATTTATATTCTTAAGAATAGAAACACTATCATTTTGTATACATAATTTAGATTACATAAAACCATTTAGTGAAACATTCTCTATTACAGTAGCCAATAAAATGGCTCCAAATATTTTAAATTTGCTAGTAGTAGGAACTGAATATGCTATTTCAAATATAATTTTTGGAAATAATCATAACATTAAACTTACACCTAAAGAGTAGCAAAGTGACTAAAATTTGAATATATTGTGTTTGGTATAGGTTCCATCCAGTTTATAATTGAAATATAATTCTAAATTTTATTTAATGTCATATATTTAATTAAAATACTATTTTGGATATAAAGTCATAAATATATTTTATACATTTAATAATACTCGTGCATATACACAGAGGTGCACAGACTTAAAGTCTTGATGGGAGTTAACTCGTTAATTTTTATGCCCTTGTAGTAGAGGAAAATGTTAATAGTTAATTACAATTATTATGTTAAACTTTCACTGACAATATATTTGGCTTTACAAATATACATTTTTTATAAAATTTTAACATATATATAAGATCATTTTAGAAGTAATTTGTGACAGATTAATCCATTAGATATAGCAATGTCTTCTGAAGTTGTCTTTGTGCAGAGCAGCCTTATTTGCCATTGTTAGTTAAGCTTTTAAAATAGAATAAAAGTAAAAATAAGACTACTGATTGCTTATTACTGTAAGAGAATATTTTTTATATAACACAGTGTTGTCTGTTATTTCAGGGGCTTAACCTTGTTGTTTGGTGTTAGCTTTAAATATCAGTTCCACATTTTGAGAAAACTAGAACAATTTGTTTCATGTTTTCAGCTCCTCCCTGCCCATGTGGATTGTTTCTAAAGATGACCTTAACCAAATATCTGTACTATCTCAAGATTCCATGGCCTAAACTGGTTTCTAGCTCTTAACAAACTCTTCCTTTGTTCTTTGGACCCTCTGAAATCCAGGTCACGTACTCAATTTGTTTTATGAAACCACTGATCTCACACTCTACAAAAACTCCCCAATTTTATTTCAGTTTACTTTCAAAGGTAGTCTTTTCAAGTTTTGACCTATAAAGTTAGATGTCAAGCACTCAATTATTTCTTCATAGCCACTAAAATCTTTCTGGAATTGCTGGATTCTTCTCTGAAGATTTTTTTCCCTGATATATAAGAGTTTTTTACAGGTTTATTTTAGATTACATAACATTTAAAATTATTACAGACTCCAAGGACAGGGAATTTGTCCCCTTAAAATGTCCATATTCATTTTTATTAACTGATCTAGAGAAATTTCAGAGACTATAACCCATATCGTTGGTCAACAATTATTTAAATAGTAATATTATTATTAATAAATATTAATGAGAAGGTAAAATGATATTTGAGAGACTGTTTTATCAATTTACTATTTACTTTTTTTAAATGTTCAGTTCATTCATTATCAAATAAATTAAAACACCTGTATGTATGATGATGTGTTTTTCCAATACGAATATGCAAACAATTTAGCCCCAAAATTTCCTTGCTTTCTATGTTGGGGAGACAGTGCTTTGGAAGTCGCCCCAGTGCTCTCTTGAATTGTAGTAGTGATAAATTTTTCTTCCTTCTTTTTTCTGCAGGTTAGGAATTGCATTTACCAAGGAAAAATGCCATTGTGTTCAGTTGCAGTTACTTGACTGAGATGGCTGTGTTGGTGATGGCCAAGAAAATTTTGAAGATGTATTCTAGGAGGCTCTCGCAGATCATCTCGGTTATAGCTGTTGGAATGTTAGCATCAACATGGCATTTACTTAGAAAAATAAATCTTGATTATTTGATCATAATAACATATGTAATGGCCTGAGAAAAACTAGGCCATTGAGCACATGTCCCTGAAATTGCCTTTTTGTGTTTCCAAAACTCTTGCCAAGTCAAAGTGATACTGTATTCAGACAAGGCTCAGATTATTCAGATTAGTATTGTCTGAGGAAACTAGGAACTGTGCAAACTAGTGTCATCTATAGAAACTGCCTTTCTGACAATATAAGTTATTTCTTGGAATACTGATTATATAGTGGAACAAACCAACCTAATGATGGCACAGGTATGTATCTTACCTTACAGGAACCCTCCCCCGAGTGTAGTGCAGGCCCTGAAATGTTGTAGTTAAGCTTATCACCAATGGACACATTGACTTCTCTCTGATGATTTCTCTGTCTTGCCTACCACAACTGGACTTTCTGGCAATTTCTTGTCAGGTTCATTAATTCTGGGCTCACTTATTACCTCATTCATCCGTGAGCATTCCAAGTGTATTCTGGTGAATTTCCTGTTCAGGCTGCCACCATTGACCTCTATCCTATTCTGTGAGTAAATATCAGTTAATCCTATTGTTTTCTGTAGATATTTTTAATAAGCCTTATCTTTTACATATTATTTCTTTTATTTTCTTTGGTCTCTTGGCAATGTACTCCACTGTTTCATAATATCTGAGCTGTGGATGAAACATTTAGATAGACTGCTTTTTTTTACTTCACAAAGATTATCTGGTAAGATTATCCCTGGAAAGGATATCAAACAGACATCTGAACTGGAAGGTAATATCTAACAGTTCACCATTTAGAAATCCAAATGCATGATTTGCATATGTAAGAGATGATGAAGGCAAGGAGCATATCTTTATGTTTTCATGCCTCTTTAATTCTCCACTTATCTATATAAGAGTTCTGTGTTCAAGGGAAACATGATAAAATCAAAATAAAATAATTTAAAACTTAATTTCAAAACAAAGTGAATTTGTGGTTTACACTGGATTAGGTAAAAGAGCATCCTGCTACACAAAATTCAGAAAAGAACTGATTTATTCAGAATCAAAACACTGAATTTCTGCTATTCAGAGTGAAACTGATAGTGATATTGCCAGGTAGGCTTGCAATTTCTTCATGGTGTAAAGAATCAGAGAATCAACAATACAGAATTGAGGGGTAGGCAGTTTGTCACCTCACTCACATCAAACACAGCAGGGATAATGGTATCCCATCACACCAGTACTGATTATAGACAATTATATATCATGGATAAATGGGAAGACATATTTTAGTAAATGAACAAAATAAGATGAAGCAATGCTTATTTTTAAAATACAGGAAAGTAGTGGTTATTTTAAAAAATGTGATATGTTAAGAAACTACTCTTTTCTCCAAACACGGTTCTAGTTAATGTCTCTTTCCTTAATTTTCATCATTTTCAGTAGAGTAGAAGAAATGTGTATCAATATTTAGTGATAGGACTTTGAAGCCATAGTAAAACTGAAAACTAGTTTTCAAATGAAAACAAAGTTCTCGTTAAAAAAAGTACAGTCTTTGATTTACAGCCATAGATTAGTTAGATCATTACAACTAGTACAGTCCAGATCATTAAATTTTGTGATAAAATCATTGAAATCTATTTTCTTTTGGTACCTTGGATTGAACTCAGGTCCTTGCACTTGCAAGGCAGGTGGCAGAACCATTGAGCTAAATCCCCAGCCCAGAAATCTATTTTTAACTGTATGGTGATCCATCTTTTTCTCTTTTTTATCCAACAATCTTCCTAGTATAACCTGAGATACTGTTTATATGAATCTGCATTCATAGCATGGAAATGAATTGGACTACATAAAGCACAATCTTTTCCTTTGTTGAGATGAATATCATTTTTATTGGTATGAATTATCAACGGTCTCAAGAAAGTTTCAGTTGTTCTGTATTTATAATTGATCTTAAATTAGTAGGAAACATCAATTATAAGAATCAGTACAGTAAATTATTTTATGTACTTTGGTAGTTTTAAACAAAGAGCTTTTACTCTTTCTTCTCCTAGCAAAAATTAAAGGAGAAATGCAATATGTCTTCTTTGTTATATTAGGTAAAAATATTAAATAGAAAAATTAAATTTCTATTTAGAAGGGGAAGCACATATTTTAAAATGTATTATGGGGTTATTTTAAGATTTTTAACAGTGTAGGTCATTTGTAGAAAAGTTTACTATTTAAAAATATTGAATTGTATTTGTGAAGTTTTCTAAATTATATATTTTGATAAACTAATTATATTGGCAAAATAACTTTTGTGTAATTCCATGTGTGGTAGTACCAATAGTTTATCTTCATAGCATTTTGGAATTTTCCCAGTTATTAATCAACCAGACATGTTTCTTCAAATGCTTATTTTATAGCTGAATAAACTTTCTCATAAGGCAATGAGCTTGGCAATATTTAAATGCAAATTGGTGTATGATTATTAAACTCTATACTCAAGCACTACTAAATTATTTTAGACTCACAATTAAAAACTTTGTCTAGGCACCTGAACTGCCTATACTTAATAGAATAATCAGTTGCTATGCATATTTGAACAATGAGAATTGGCTTTGTAAGTTAAATCTCACATCATGCTATTCACTGGTTTATCAGAGAACACCTGTAAAATTTAATCAACACTAATCTATTTAGCAAATATTAGGATTATGAAATCTACTCATTTTAAGATATTTATATATTAGAACTTAATAACTGACAAGCAGGTAAACAATTATGCAGAAGAAAAACCAATGGAAACAATCAAATCTTAGTCTATTCAATACATTTGTTACTGATTATCCCTCATAATTTCTTAATTGAATAAGATATTAGTTTCACACAAAAAAATGCTGTATTCCAAATAAGAATCATAATCAACCAACTATTGATAATTATCTTCTAAAAATTACAATAGGGTTTTTTCAGAGATTTCAATATTGTTGAGAAGAAATTATCCTTCTATATGAAGATAACACCAAGCTTTATAGAAAATACAAGTTTCCAAATTATTTATACAAATAAAGAGTAAAGTAGAAAGGGAAGATTGAGGGTCAGGGCCAGGCACTTAGCTCAGTGGTTCTGCCACCTGCCTCGCAAGCACAAGGTCCCGAGTTCGATCCCCAGTACAAAAAAAAAAAAAGAAGAAGAGGAAGCTTGAGGATCAGAAAGAAGATGAGATAATACCCTTATTTCCCACTAAATCAAAACTTTTTCTCAAGCTTTCTTTCTCATGTGAGTCATTAATCTCTGTCTTTCTATTAGTTTATGAGTATAATACTTGTTTCATTATTTTCCTCCTTATACAGAAATATTTCACTATAGATTCATCTTCTCTGCTCTTCTTTGTTGAAAAGTTTTAAACTATTGTGTCCATTGTTTCTGCTGTACCTTATATGTCTCTATTCAAACCATATTTCTTCTCCCCCAAATTTCTGATGGTTAGACAAAGTTACTAAGCTCCAGTACATAATATATTTAAGACTGATTATCAGTCTTCATTTATTGACCAATCACATCATTGAACAAAGTTGATTTGTTTTTCCATCATGAAATTGCTTTTGTTTGTTTCATTACTTTTCCTTTTTGTACTGATATCTATCTTTCTGTTATCTATCATATGTCAGTCTGTGTATCTATCTATCTTACTTCCTGAAGGTTTTAAGTATACATGTGAAAGGGGAAGAAGAAGTGAAGAAAGTAGCAGTGTTTGATTATGCTTATGGTGGATGGTAAGTGTAGAGTAAGGAGGCACTGGTGCTGAGTATGCTCACATTGTGCTGGCTCTACTGGCACAGGTTCTTGGCAGGGGACCCACACCTGGTTCTGCAGGCTATCAAGATTCCAGCACATGCCTTCTCCAAGATTCTATAGCTCCTGGGTCAGGTGCATTTGCCTTCCAGTGGCTTCCCTTCACACTTAGAATAAATCTGTAGTATTAACCTTTGCCTATGTTATGGCTCCTATCTCAATAGCCACCCCTAAAAGACCCATCCACAAATAAGTGGGGCTTTTTGGAAGTGGCTGGATCTAGAGTGTGTGATTATGGACTAAGTATGTAATAGATAATTAAATTATCCCTCTGATTGTTTAATCATACTTCAAGGTGTATGTAATGTGAAGGCCCAATCTGGGTGTGAGTGACACCACCCAAAATTCTTGTAGCCTGGATGGGATAAAGGGACAATGGATGGGACTGGGGATTTAGCTCAGTGGTTCTGGCACCTGCCTCATAAGTGCAAGGTCCTGAGTTTGATCCCCAGTACCAAAAAAACCCAAACAAAAACAAAAAAAAACAAGGTAAGGGAGGTTTGTGGTTGCTGTTTTATTTCTTCACTGCTGCTGCAGTCTTATTGCATTTCCTGCCATGGACTGTTTACCTTCTTCCATGCTGCTCTGTCTTGGAGCCAGCCCACTATGGATTGAAACTTCCATGCACTGTGAGCTATAATAAATCCTTCCTTCTTTAATTTTGGTATTTGGTTATTTTGTCCCAATAACAATAAAATAATGAACAGAGCCTATAACATTATATGTGGTATCATTTCTATCTTTATCTCTGATCTTATCTTTTATCACACATTGTTTTTTACTATTTTTCCCATTCAAGTTGTATTTTTTTCTTTTCCAACTAATAAAATTTCTATGTGATATATCTTTTTCCTAAAATGATAATATCAGAGATCTTTATGTGACTTCACTATTTCATTCACTGCATTAAAGGTGTTGCTCCAAATATCATCTGCTCCAAATGAAGTCATTTGTCCTGTATGTCTATCTAAAATAGTCATATACTCATTTTCTTATCTTAGCATTCACTTTACATGGGTGTGAGTGTGTGTGTGTGTCTGTGTTTATTTATGAATTTATTTTGCATACCCTTGATTGAGCCAGGATCCAGAACACTATATCACCTTGGGGAAATTGCAGCAAACTCTGTAAGTCTGGGAACTACAAAATTTTTAAGTGTTTAAATGGTAGCCAAAGGTATAGAGAGGAAAATAAGAAAAGGAAAATAAGAAGAAATGTAACAGACCAATATAGCTGATAAAGCTTTGAATATTTATTATATGGTAGTGTAGAGAAAATTTACTCTATAGATTGGAAGTTCCTAAAAGAGAGTAATCAGAATTATATCTACTACATAGTAGTACTTCACAGTTACTATTAAATAAGGAGGATCTAATTCCTAAAATTATTGAACTGGGCCAGAGGATTAACTCAGTGGTTCTGCCACCTGCCTCGCAAGCACAAGGTCCCGAGTTTGATCCCCAGTACTCCCCACCAAAAAAATACAATAAAATAAAAAATAAAATTATTGAACAAATTTTCACATAAGACATAAAACATTTACTCAAAATTCAGAAATACATTTTCAATATATATGTAAAAGAAAATGAAAGTTACTGTGGCACTTCTGGGAGAATAATGGAAATTAGGAGGAAGTCCCAGTGGTATTTTTGTTTGCTAAGAAGTAAATTTTGTAGTTGACATGTTTTTAATGAAATATTCATATGGTTTTCTTTGTGTCTTATTTTCATGTAAGGCTCACTCCCCAGTCCAACATTTTCATCTGACTGATGAATTTCATCTGGTAGATGAAATTTGAGAATACTATTTTTAAATTAATCTACAAAGGATGGAAATATAAATTGTAAATTAAAATATGTAATTTGAGTGTAAATGTGAGATTCTCAAAGGGGAAATTGTCTTAGAAACAATTAAGAGGAAATGTGTATGGCAATTTCCTTTGGATGTTTGAAATATCCAGAACTATCCCAAGCAGATAGTTTTTCTGACAATATGAATCCTGAATTTTTTTCTGTTGGTTCTCAAGGTATTTAGACTTTCCGATTTTCAAACAAACACAAAATATAATATTGGGAAATAAATAGAAGAAAAGTCTACCTTTACTAAATTGAAGGATTTGTTGGTATTCAGAAAAACTGAAGGAGGAAGCTACAGGGTGCTTCTCACTGGTCTCTGGGTCCATGGGTCTGTTAAAAGAAAAATGTGAAACAAATGAAATTTAATCAAGTTTATTTGAACAAAGAATGAGATATGAATCAAGCAGCAATCAGAACCAGGAGAAATTCAGAGAACTTCACCATGCAATGTGGTTAGGCTGTATTTACAGACAGAAAAATGAGCATGTACAGAAACAGGTTGATTGGTTACAGCTGGGTGTTTCGGTCAGTGAGGCATAGTGTGATGAGAAATTTGCCTCATATGAACATAGACTGATCAACTGCCAATTTAGGAATAATTGAAGCTTGACTGCTATGATTGGCTGAGACTCTGGTACTTGTTGCAAGAGCACAACCTTAAATTAGGTGGCAATTCACTAGATAGAAACTCATGGTACAGAGACAGCCTCAATCCAAATTTAGCTTAATTTAATAGTTCAATAAAATGAGAGAGAGACATATAATAGTCTGGATAAATATGATGGGTGCCAAGTATATGTGAGTTTTTATTATGCTTCCTCATGTACACAAGGTACTTAAAACTTTTAGGGACAACCAGGCACCATCACGTGCAGAGCCCAACATCACCCCGCCACCCCTGCCACCCTCACACCTCACACAGAGGGCTGTGCCCCTCAGACTGCTGTCCAGGCCTGGCTGGTATATGGATCCACACTACAAGGCACTCCAGGGCCATAAGGGACATGGTTATGAGTGCCAGAAGATAGAGCAGAATTGAACAGTGAGAGAGCCTCTCTGAGGCTCATTGATGAAAATTGAAGCCCACTGGGAAAGTCAAGAAAATTTCTGCAGTAAAGGTCCACTGAACCACCATAGTTGGTAAGTTGGTGGGATTCGCACCTCCTACTGGAATGTGGACCCAGTTTGGGGGAAGGGCAGCTGAAACCTGCAGTAGAACCTTGCAGAGTTCAATCCTGCAGGAGATCCAGGAGCCAGAAATCAGCCTGAATCTCAGCGGACTACAGGTGGCTTGCTGAGACTAATCAACTTAAATCTGCACACTGTTGCCCACGTTGTCTATCGTGACAGCGGAGACATACTCTGAAAGAGGCGCCTTTTTTTCTTTCTTTTCTTCTTTGTCTCACTCTCCCTTCTTATTTGCCTTTTCTCTGCCTTTTTGTTCTTGTTCCTGTTGTATTTTGGATTTTTTTCTCTTTCTCTCGATTGTCATCATTTTTATAGGAGGTAAATACAGCTTCTAGCTTCCCTATTGCTATTAGTTTGTTCTGTTCTTGTATTTTTTTCCTTCACTCTCTCTTTTCCTTTTGTCTTCAACAGTTTCCCAAAGTTTGTGTGATCTTCCTGTGTCCTATAGCCTCACTTCTATCCTTTCCCTCTCCTATCTCTCTATCCCTTCCACCCCAACTCCTTCTATGACCTCATCCCAAATTTGCTATATTGAAGAGTTTATTTGGTACAAAAATATTTTGGGGTGGTACTCTACTCTGATCTAGTTCATGCAGTTAAAGGCAACAAATTAATAGCTAGAACAAATTGTAATTTTCTAAGCTGTGTTTGATGCTATTGTTGATGCTGATTGCATCACTTGGACTAAGATTTTGTGGTTGATCTAATCAGTTGTCCTTTCTGGTATACTGAAAATGAGATTGCTTAAGTATCACTACAGACTCAAAACTGAAAGACCATCTATACCTGGAAGACACCTCTGAGAAGCAATCATTCCATAAATGTTCTAAATATAAGCAATAAAGATGCTCACAGTAAGCAATATTGAAGTATCAACCCAGGAATTAAACCAAAAACAGAACCAACAACAAAAATAGAAATAAGAAAACACAAAAACAAGATGCAAACCTGGGACAGACCGGCCGTCACCAGTCAAAAGGTTCCTGAATGGAGGAAAGGAGGACTGAGAAAATAAGACAAAGAGACAGAGTCGGGAGGGTTCCAAAAACCGAGCAAGCAAGTTTATTTACACCTCTCTTTTATACGCTCATTGAGTTAGGTCATTAATCATGACCTTTATACAAAGAAAACTGCTTCCTTGTTTACTAGTGTTTTGAACATTCCCCGCGCTAAAGGGCTACTTTGTTACTTGAGGTTACAGAACATTTATCTTGTTTCTAAGGCAACCTCTGAAGGTAAGCATCGGAGTTGGCAAGGACACGGTTCCCCATAACATACTCTCCTAACTGTTTAAAAGAGAGGGTAAAAGTAAAATGGAGCTTCTTTGGGTGACACCACTCCCCACATTGGCATAAGTTCGTGGGGGGGAAGGGATGGATAATGTCAACTGTCACGCACATGTGTATTGTGATTTGGTCCTGAGGTTTAGGGTTAGGTTTAGGGTCAGGAGTAGGTTTAGGATTAAAATTCAAATTCATGTACCTGACGTATTGAGTGTGGGTATGATTGTTAGGGTAAGGGTTCTTCTTTTCATAAGGGTCATGAATAGCACAGAAATAGTGATACCTGAGTATGACTTAGGGTTCGGACAGGGTTGAGGCTAAGGTTAGGGATAGGGTCACGGTGATAGATAGCATGGAAATTGAAATGGCTATGTATTCCAGTGTGGGTTGGAAAGTAAGAATTAGCTTAAGTTCGTGGGGAAGGGGAGAGATAATGTCAAATGTCAAGCACCTGAGTATTGTGATTTGGTTCTGAGGCTTAGGGTTAGGTTTAGGTTAGGAGTAGGTTTAGGTATAGGGTTCCAATTCATGTACCCGATGTTTGGAGTGTGGGGATGATTGTTAGAGTTAGGGTTCTTCTTTTCGTAAGGGTCATGGATAGTGTGGAAATAGCAGTAACTGAGGATGACTTAGGGTTCGGGCAGGGTTAGGGCTAGGGTTAGGGTTAGGGTCAGAGTGATAGATAGCATTGAAATTGAAATGCCTGTGTCTTCCAGTGTGGGATGGAAACTTAGTATTAGCATAAGTTCATGGGGAGGGAGAGGGATAATGTTAAATATCAAGCACCTGGGTATGGGGATTTCAACCTGTGGCTTAGGGTTAGGGTTAGTGTTAGGAGTACATTTAGGTTTAGGGTTCCAATTCATGTTCGTGACCTTTGGAGCATGGGTATGATTGTTAAGGTTAGGTTTGTTCATTTTGTAGGGTCATGGAGAGTGTGCAACTAGCATTATCTGAGGATGACTTAGGGATCGGGCAGCCTTACGGCTAGAGTTAAGGTTAGGGTCAGGGTGATAGATAGCATTGAAATTGAAATGCCTGTGTCTTCCAGGGCGGGGAGGAAAGTTAGTATTAGCATAAGTTCGTGGGGAGGCAGAGGGATATTGTCAAATGTCAGGCACCTGGGTGCTGTGAATTGGTCCTGCGGCTTCGGGCGAGGGTCAGGGTTAGGAGTAGGTTTAGGTTTAGTGTTCCAATTCATGTACCTGACGTTTGGAGTGTGGGTATGATTGTTACAGTTAGGGTTCTTCTTTTCATAAGGGTCATGGATAGTGAGGAAATAGCAGTACCTGCAGATGACTTGAGGTTCGGGCAGAGTTAGGACTAGGGTTAGGGTTAGGGTCAGGGTGATAGATAGCATTGAAATTGAACTGACTTTGTCTACCAGTGTGGGTTGGGAAGTTAGTATTATCGTAAATTTGTGGGGAGGTGGAAGGATATTGTCAAATGTAAAGCACCTGGGTACTGTGAATTGGTCCTGCGGCTTCGGGTTAGGGTTAGGGTTAGGGGAAGGTTTAGGTCTAGGGTTCCAATTCATGTACCTGATGTTTGGAGTGTGTGTTTGATTGTTAGGGTTAGGGTTCTTCTTTTGGTAAGTGTCATGTGTAGTGTGGAAATAGCGGTACCTGAGGATGGCTTAGGGTTCAGGGAGAGTTAGGGCTAGGGTTAGGGTTAGGGTCAGAGTGATAGAAAACATTGAAATTGAACTGTCTTTGTCTTCCAGTGTGGGTTGGAAAGTTAGTATTAGCGTAAATTTGTGAGGAGAGGGAGGGATATTGTCAAATGTCAAGCACCTGGGTGCTGTGATTTGGTTCTGGGGCTCCAGGGTAGGGTGAGGGTTAGGAGTAGGTTTAGGTGTAGGGTTCCAATTCATGTGCCTGACGTTTGAGGTGTGGGTTCGATTGTTAGGGTTATAGTTCTTCTTTTGGCAAGGGTCACGTGTATTGTGGAAAGAGCAGTACCTAAGGATGGCTTAGGGTTCAGGGAGGGTTAGGGCTAGGGATAGGATTAGGGTCAGGGTGATGAGTAGCATTGAAATTGAACTGCCTTTTTCTTCCTGTGAAGCGTGGAAAGTTAGTATTAGCATGACTTCGTGGGGAGGGAGAGGGATAATGTCAAAAGTCAAGCACGTGGGTAATGTGATTTGGTTCTGGGGCTCCAGGGTAGGGTTAGGGTTAGGAGTAGGTTTAGGTCTAGGGTTCCAATTCATGTACCTGACGTTTGGAGTGTGTGTTTGATAGTTAGGGTTAGGGTTCTTCTTTTGGTAAGTGTCATGTGTAGTGTGGAAATAGCGGTACCTGAGGATGGCTTAGGGTTCAGGGAGGGTTAGGGCTAGGGTTAGGGTTAGGGTCAGGGTGATAGATAACATTGAAATTGAACTGTCTTTGTCTTCCAGTGTGGGTTGGAAAGTTAGTATTAGCGTAAATTTGTGGGGAGGGGGAGGAATATTGTCAAATGTAAAGTACCTGGGTACTGTGAATTGGTCCTGCGGCTTCGGGTTAGGGTTAGTGTTGGGGGAAGGTTTAGGTTTATGGTTCCAATTCGTGTACCTGACCTTTTGAATGTGGGTTTGATTGTTAGGGTTAGGGTTCTTCTTTTGGTAAGTGTCATGTGTAGTTTGGAAATAGCCATACCTTATGATGGCTTAGGCTTCAGGGCGGGTTAGGGCTAGGGTTAGGGTTAGGGTCAGGGTGATAGATAACATTGGAATTGAACTGCCTTTGTCCTCCAGTGTGGGTTGGAAAGTTAGTATTAGCATAAATTTGTGAGGAAGGGGAGGGATATTGTCAAATGTCAAGCACCTCGGTGCTGTGATTTGGTTCTGTGTCTTCGGGTTAGGGTTAGGGGTAGGGGTAGGTTTAGGTTTAGGGTTCCAATTCATGTACCTAACGTTTGGAGTGTGGGTTCGATTGTTAGGGTTATGGTTCTTCTTTTGGTAAGTGTCACGTGTATTGTGGAAATAGCGCTACCTGAGGATGGCTTAGGGTTCAGGGAGGGTTAGGGCTAGGGTTAAGGTTAGGGTCAGGGTGATGAATAGCATTGAAATTGAACTGTCTTTGTCTTCCATTGTGCATTGGGAAGTTAGTATTAGCACGAGTTCATGGGGAGGGAGAGGGATAATGTCAAATGTCAAGCACCTGGTGAATGTGATTTTGTTCTGAGGCTCCAGGGGAGGGTTAGGGTTAGGGGCAGGTTTAGGTCTAGGGTTCCAATTCATGTACCTGACGTTTGGAGGGTGGGTTTGATTGTTAGGGTTAGGGTTCTTCTTTTGGTAAGTGTCATGGGGAGTGTGGAAATAGCGGTACCTGAGAATGGCTTAGGGTTCACGCAGGTTTAGGGCTAAGGTTAGTGTTAGGGTCAGGGTGATAGATAGCATTGAAATTGAACTGCCTTTGTCTTTCTGTGTGGCTTGGAAAGTTACTATTAGCGTGAGTTCATTAGGATGAGGAGGGATAATGTCAAATATCAAGCACAAGGGTACTGTGATTTGGCTCTGGGGCTCCTGGGTAGGGTTAGGGTGAGGAGTAGGTTTAGGTCTAGGGTTCCAATTCATGTACCTGACGTTTGGAGTGTGTGTTTGATAGTTAGTGTTAGGGTTCTTCTTTTTTTAAGTGTCATGTGTAGTGTGGAAATAGCGGTACCTGAGGATGGCTTAGGGTTCAGGGAGGGTTAGGGCTAGGGTTAGGATTAGGGTCAGGGTGATAGATAACATTGAAATTGAACTGTCTTTGTCTTCCAGTGTGGGTTGGAAAGTTAGTATTAGCGTAAATTTGTGAGGAGAGGGAGGGATATTGTCAAATGTCAAGCACCTGGGTGCTGTGATTTGGTTCTGGGGCTCCAGGGTAGGGTGAGGGTTAGGAGTAGGTTTAGGTGTAGGGTTCCAATTCATGTGCCTGACGTTTGGAGTGTGGGTTCGATTGTTAGGGTTATGGTTCTTCTTTTGGTAAGTGTCACGTGTATTGTGGAAATAGCGGTACCTGAGGATGGCTTAGGGTTCAGGGAGGGTTAGGGCTAGGGTTAGGATTAGGGTCAGGGTGATAAATAGCATTGAAATTGAACTGCCTTTTTCTTCCTGTGCTGCTTGGAAAGTTAGTATTAGCATGAGTTCGTGGGGAGGGATAGGGATAATGTCAAATGTCAAGCACCTGGGTAATGTGATTTGGTTCTGAGGCTCTGGGGTAGGGTTAGGGTTAGGGGCAGGTTTAGGTCTAGGGTTCCAATTCATGTACCTGACGTTTGGAGGGTGGGTTTGATTGTTAGGGTTAGGGTTCTTCTTTTGGTAAGTGTCATGGGGAGTGTGGAAATAGCGGTACCTGAGGATGGCTTAGGGTTCAGGGAGGGTTAGGGCTAGGGTTAGGGTTAGGGTGAGGGTGATAGATAGCATTGAAATTGAACTGACTTTGTCTTCCAGTGTGGGTTAGGAAGTTAGTATTATCGTAATTTTGTGGGGAGGGGGAGGGCTATTTTCAAATGTAAAGCAACTGGGTACTCTGAATTGGTCCTGCGGCTTCGGGTTAGGGTTAGGGTTACGGGCAGGTTTAGGTTTAGGGTTCCAATTCATGTTCCAGACGTTTGGAGTGTGGGTTTGATGGTTAGGGTTAGGGTTCTTCTTTTGGTAAGTGTCATGTGTAGTGTGGAAATAGCGGTACCTGAGGATGGCTTAGGGTTCAGGGAGGGTTAGATCTAGGGTTAGGGTTAGCGTCAGGTTGATAGATAACATTGAAATTGAACTGCCTTGGTCTTCCTGTGTGGCTTGGAAAGTTAGTATTAGGGTGAGTTAGCGAGGAGGGGGAGGGATAATGTCAAAAGTCAAGCACCTGGGCACTGTGATTTGGTTCTGAGGCTCCGGGGTAGGGTTAGGTTTAAGAATAGGGTTAAGTCTAGGGTTCCAATTCATGTACCTGACGTTTGGAGTGTGGGTTTGATTGTTAGGGATAGGGTTCTTCTTTTGGTAAGGGTCATGGGGAGTGTGGAAATAGCGGTACCTGAGGATGGCTTAGGGTTCAGGGAGGGTTAGGGCTAGGGTTAGGATTAGGGTCAGGGTGATAAATAGCATTGAAATTGAACTGCCTTTGTCTGGCTGTGTGGCTTGGAAAGTTAGTATTAGTGTGAGTTCGTTGTGATGAGGAGGGATAATGTCAAATGTCAAGCACAAGTGTACTGTGATTTGGTTCTGGGGCTCCAGGGTAGGGTTAGGGATAGGAGTAGGGTTAGGTCTAGGGTTCCAATTCATGTACCTGATATTTGGAGTGTGTGTTTGATTGTTAAGGTTAGGGTTCTTCTTTTGGTAAGTGTCATGTGTAGTGTGGACATAGCGGTACCTGAGGATGGCTTAGGGTTCAGGGAGGGTTAGGGCTAGGGTTAGGGTTATGGTCAGGGTGATAGATAACATTGAAATTGAACTGTCTTTGTCTTCCATTGTGCATTGGGAAGTTAGTATTATCGTAAATTTGTGGGGAGGGGGAGGGATATTGTCAAATGTAAAGTACCTGGGTACTGTGAATTGGTCCTGCGGCCTCGGGTTAGGGTTAGGGTTGGGGGAAGGTTTAGGTTTATGGTTCAAATTCGTGTACCTGACCTTTCGAATGTGGGTTTGATTGTTAGGTTTAGGGTTCTTCTTTTGGTAAGTGTCATGTGTAGTTTGGAAATAGCCATACCTTATGATGGCTTAGGCTTCAGGGCGGGTTAGGGCTAGGGTTAGGGTTAGGGTCAGGGTGATGGATAACATTGAAATTGAACTGCCTTTGTCCTCCAGTGTGGGTTGGAAAGTTAGTATTAGCATAAATTTGTGAGGAAGGGGAGGGATATTGTCAAATGTAAAGCACCTGGGTACTGTGAATTGGTCCTGCAGCTTCGGGTTAGGGTTAGGGTTAGGGGAAGATTTAGGTCTAGGTTTCCAATTCATGTACCTGATGTTTGGAGTGTGTGTTTGATTGTTAGTGTTATGGTTTTTCTTTTTGTAAGGGTACGGATAGTGTGGAAATAGCGGTACCTGAGGATGTCTTAGGCTTCAGGGAGGGTTAGGGCTATGGTTAGGGTTATGGTCAGGGTGATAGATAGCATTGAAATTGAACTGACTTTGTCTGGCTGTGTGGCTTGGAAGGTTAGTATTAGTGTGAGTTCGTTGGGATGAGGAGGGATAATGTCAAATGTCAAGCACAAGTGAACTGTGATTTGGCTCTGGGGCTCCAGGGTAGGGTTAGGGTTAGGAGTAGGGTTAGGTCTAGGGTTCCAATTCATGTACCTGACGTTTGGAGTGTGTGTTTGATAGTTAGGGTTAGGGTTCTTCTTTTGGTAAGTGTCATGTGTAGTGTGGAAATAGCGGTACCTGAGGATGGCTTAGGGTTCAGGGAGGGTTAGGGCTAGGGTTAGGGTTAGGGTCAGGGTGATAGATAACATTGAAATTGAACTGTCTTTGTCTTCCAGTGTGGGTTGGAATGTTAGTATTAGCGTAAATTTGTGAGGAGAGGGAGGGATATTGTCAAATGTCAAGCACCTGGGTGCTGTGATTTGGTTGTGGGGCTCCAGGGTAGGGTGAGGGTTAGGAGTAAGTTTAGGTCTAGGGTTCCAATTCATGTACCTGACGTTTGGAGTGTGTGTTTGATAGTTAGTGTTAGGGTTCTTGTTTTGGTAAGTGTCATGTGTAGTGTGGAAATAGCGGTACCTGAGGATGGCTTAGGGTTCAGGGAGGGTTAGGGCTAGGGTTAGGATTAGGGTCAGGGTGATAGATAACATTGAAATTGAACTGTCTTTGTCTTCCAGTGTGGGTTGGAAAGTTAGTATTAGCGTAAATTTGTGAGGAGAGGGAGGGATATTGTCAAATGTCAAGCACCTGGGTGCTGTGATTTGGTTCTGGGGCTCCAGGGTAGGGTGAGGGTTAGGAGTAGGTTTAGGTGTAGGGTTCCAATTCATGTGCCTGACGTTTGGAGTGTGGGTTCGATTGTTAGGGTTATGGTTCTTCTTTTGGTAAGTGTCACGTGTATTGTGGAAATAGCGGTACCTGAGGATGGCTTAGGGTTCAGGGAGGGTTAGGGCTAGGGTTAGGATTAGGGTCAGGGTGATGAATAGCATTGAAATTGAACTGCCTTTTTCTTCCTGTGCTGCTTGGAAAGTTAGTATTAGCATGAGTTCGTGGGGAGGGATAGGGATAATGTCAAATGTCAAGCACCTGGGTAATGTGATTTGGTTCTGAGGCTCTGGGGTAGGGTTAGGGTTAGGGGCAGGTTTAGGTCTAGGGTTCCAATTCATGTACCTGACGTTTGGAGTGTCGGTTTGATTGTGAGGGTTAGGGTTCTTCTTTTGGTAAGTGTCATGGGGAGTGTGGAAATAGCGGTACCTGAGAATGGCTTAGGTTTCACGCAGGTTTAGGGCTAAGGTTAGGGTTAGGGTCAGGGTGATAGATAGCATTGAAATTGAACTGACTTTGTCTGGCTGTGTGGCTTGGAAAGTTAGTATTAGTGTGAGTTCGTTGGGATGAGGAGGGATAATGTCAAATGTCAAGCACAAGTGAACTGTCATTTGGTTCTGGGGCTCCAGGGTAGGGTTAGGGTTAGGAGTAGGGTTAGGTCTAGGGTTCCAATTCATGTACCTGACGTTTGGAGTGTGTGTTTGATAGTTAGGGTTAGGGTTCTTCTTTTGGTAAGTGTCATGTGTAGTGTGGAAATAGCGGTACCTGAGGATGGCTTAGGGTTCAGGGAGGGTTAGGGCTAGGGTTAGGGTTAGGGTCAGGGTGATAGATAACATTGAAATTGAACTGTCTTTGTCTTCCAGTGTGGGTTGGAAAGTTAGTATTAGCGTAAATTTGTGGGGAGGGGGAGGAATATTGTCAAATGTAAAGTACCTGGGTACTGTGAATTGGTCCTGCGGCTTCGGGTTAGGGTTAGGGTTGGGGGAAGGTTTAGGTTTATGGTTCCAATTCGTGTACCTGACCTTTTGAATGTGGGTTTGATTGTTAGGGTTAGGGTTCTTCTTTTGGTAAGTGTCATGTGTAGTTTGGAAATAGCCATACCTTATGATGGCTTAGGCTTCAGGGCGGGTTAGGGCTAGGGTTAGGGTTAGGGTCAGGGTGATAGATAACATTGGAATTGAACTGCCTTTGTCCTCCAGTGTGGGTTGGAAAGTTAGTATTAGCATAAATTTGTGAGGAAGGGGAGGGATATTGTCAAATGTCAAGCACCTCGGTGCTGTGATTTGGTTCTGTGTCTTCGGGTTAGGGTTAGGGGTAGGGGTAGGTTTAGGTTTAGGGTTCCAATTCATGTACCTAACGTTTGGAGTGTGGGTTCGATTGTTAGGGTTATGGTTCTTCTTTTGGTAAGTGTCACGTGTATTGTGGAAATAGCGCTACCTGAGGATGGCTTAGGGTTCAGGGAGGGTTAGGGCTAGGGTTAAGGTTAGGGTCAGGGTGATGAATAGCATTGAAATTGAACTGTCTTTGTCTTCCATTGTGCATTGGGAAGTTAGTATTAGCACGAGTTCATGGGGAGGGAGAGGGATAATGTCAAATGTCAAGCACCTGGTGAATGTGATTTTGTTCTGAGGCTCCAGGGGAGGGTTAGGGTTAGGGGCAGGTTTAGGTCTAGGGTTCCAATTCATGTACCTGACGTTTGGAGGGTGGGTTTGATTGTTAGGGTTAGGGTTCTTCTTTTGGTAAGTGTCATGGGGAGTGTGGAAATAGCGGTACCTGAGAATGGCTTAGGGTTCACGCAGGTTTAGGGCTAAGGTTAGTGTTAGGGTCAGGGTGATAGATAGCATTGAAATTGAACTGCCTTTGTCTTGCTGTGTGGCTTGGAAAGTTACTATTAGCGTGAGTTCATTAGGATGAGGAGGGATAATGTCAAATATCAAGCACAAGGGTACTGTGATTTGGCTCTGGGGCTCCTGGGTAGGGTTAGGGTGAGGAGTAGGTTTAGGTCTAGGGTTCCAATTCATGTACCTGACGTTTGGAGTGTGTGTTTGATAGTTAGTGTTAGGGTTCTTCTTTTTTTAAGTGTCATGTGTAGTGTGGAAATAGCGGTACCTGAGGATGGCTTAGGGTTCAGGGAGGGTTAGGGCTAGGGTTAGGATTAGGGTCAGGGTGATAGATAACATTGAAATTGAACTGTCTTTGTCTTCCAGTGTGGGTTGGAAAGTTAGTATTAGCGTAAATTTGTGAGGAGAGGGAGGGATATTGTCAAATGTCAAGCACCTGGGTGCTGTGATTTGGTTCTGGGGCTCCAGGGTAGGGTGAGGGTTAGGAGTAGGTTTAGGTGTAGGGTTCCAATTCATGTGCCTGACGTTTGGAGTGTGGGTTCGATTGTTAGGGTTATGGTTCTTCTTTTGGTAAGTGTCACGTGTATTGTGGAAATAGCGGTACCTGAGGATGGCTTAGGGTTCAGGGAGGGTTAGGGCTAGGGTTAGGATTAGGGTCAGGGTGATAAATAGCATTGAAATTGAACTGCCTTTTTCTTCCTGTGCTGCTTGGAAAGTTAGTATTAGCATGAGTTCGTGGGGAGGGATAGGGATAATGTCAAATGTCAAGCACCTGGGTAATGTGATTTGGTTCTGAGGCTCTGGGGTAGGGTTAGGGTTAGGGGCAGGTTTAGGTCTAGGGTTCCAATTCATGTACCTGACGTTTGGAGGGTGGGTTTGATTGTTAGGGTTAGGGTTCTTCTTTTGGTAAGTGTCATGGGGAGTGTGGAAATAGCGGTACCTGAGGATGGCTTAGGGTTCAGGGAGGGTTAGGGCTAGGGTTAGGGTTAGGGTGAGGGTGATAGATAGCATTGAAATTGAACTGACTTTGTCTTCCAGTGTGGGTTAGGAAGTTAGTATTATCGTAATTTTGTGGGGAGGGGGAGGGCTATTTTCAAATGTAAAGCAACTGGGTACTCTGAATTGGTCCTGCGGCTTCGGGTTAGGGTTAGGGTTAGGGGCAGGTTTAGGTTTAGGGTTCCAATTCATGTTCCAGACGTTTGGAGTGTGGGTTTGATGGTTAGGGTTAGGGTTCTTCTTTTGGTAAGTGTCATGTGTAGTGTGGAAATAGCGGTACCTGAGGATGGCTTAGGGTTCAGGGAGGGTTAGGGCTAGGGTTAGGGTTAGGGTCAGGGTGATAGATAACATTGAAATTGAACTGTCTTTGTCTTCCAGTGTGGGTTGGAAAGTTAGTATTAGCGTAAATTTGTGGGGAGGGGGACGGATATTGTCAAATGTAAAGTACCGGGGTACTGTGAATTGGTCTTGCGGCTTCCGGTTAGGGTTAGGGTTGGGGGAAGGTTTAGGTTTATGGTTCCAATTCATGTACCTTACCTTTCGAGTGTGGGTTTGATTGTTAGGGTTAGGGTTCTTCTTTTGGTAAGTGTCATGTGTAGTTTGGAAATAGCCATACCTTATAATGGCTTAGGCTTCAGGGCGGGTTAGCGCTAGGGTTAGCGTTAGGGTCAGGGTGATAGATACCATTGAAATTGAACTGCCTCTGTCCTTCAGTGTGGGTTGCAAAGTTAGCCTTAGTGTAGATTTGTGGGGATGGGGAGGGATATTGTCAAATGTCAAGCACCTGGGTAATGTGATTTGGTTCTTAGGCTCCGGGGTAGGGACAGGTTTAAGAGTATGGTTAGGTCTAGGGTTCCAATTCATGTACCTGACGTTTGGAGTATGGGTTTGATTGTTAGGGTTAGGGTTCTTCTTTTGGTAAGTGTCATGGGGAGTGTGGAAATAGCGGTACCTGAGAATGGCTTAGGTTTCACGCAGGTTTAGGGCTAAGGTTAGGGTTAGGGTCAGGGTGATAGATAGCATTGAAATTGAACTGACTTTGTCTGGCTGTGTGGCTTGGAAAGTTAGTATTAGTGTGAGTTCGTTGGGATGAGGAGGGATAATGTCAAATGTCAAGCACAAGTGAACTGTCATTTGGTTCTGGGGCTCCAGGGTAGGGTTAGGGTTAGGAGTAGGGTTAGGTCTAGGGTTCCAATTCATGTACCTGACGTTTGGAGTGTGTGTTTGATAGTTAGGGTTAGGGTTCTTCTTTTGGTAAGTGTCATGTGTAGTGTGGAAATAGCGGTACCTGAGGATGGCTTAGGGTTCAGGGAGGGTTAGGGCTAGGGTTAGGGTTAGGGTCAGGGTGATAGATAACATTGAAATTGAACTGTCTTTGTCTTCCAGTGTGGGTTGGAAAGTTAGTATTAGCGTAAATTTGTGGGGAGGGGGAGGAATATTGTCAAATGTAAAGTACCTGGGTACTGTGAATTGGTCCTGCGGCTTCGGGTTAGGGTTAGGGTTGGGGGAAGGTTTAGGTTTATGGTTCCAATTCGTGTACCTGACCTTTTGAATGTGGGTTTGATTGTTAGGGTTAGGGTTCTTCTTTTGGTAAGTGTCATGTGTAGTTTGGAAATAGCCATACCTTATGATGGCTTAGGCTTCAGGGCGGGTTAGGGCTAGGGTTAGGGTTAGGGTCAGGGTGATAGATAACATTGGAATTGAACTGCCTTTGTCCTCCAGTGTGGGTTGGAAAGTTAGTATTAGCATAAATTTGTGAGGAAGGGGAGGGATATTGTCAAATGTCAAGCACCTCGGTGCTGTGATTTGGTTCTGTGTCTTCGGGTTAGGGTTAGGGGTAGGGGTAGGTTTAGGTTTAGGGTTCCAATTCATGTACCTAACGTTTGGAGTGTGGGTTCGATTGTTAGGGTTATGGTTCTTCTTTTGGTAAGTGTCACGTGTATTGTGGAAATAGCGCTACCTGAGGATGGCTTAGGGTTCAGGGAGGGTTAGGGCTAGGGTTAAGGTTAGGGTCAGGGTGATGAATAGCATTGAAATTGAACTATCTTTGTCTTCCATTGTGCATTGGGAAGTTAGTATTAGCACGAGTTCATGGGGAGGGAGAGGGATAATGTCAAATGTCAAGCACCTGGTGAATGTGATTTTGTTCTGAGGCTCCAGGGGAGGGTTAGGGTTAGGGGCAGGTTTAGGTCTAGGGTTCCAATTCATGTACCTGACGTTTGGAGGGTGGGTTTGATTGTTAGGGTTAGGGTTCTTCTTTTGGTAAGTGTCATGGGGAGTGTGGAAATAGCGGTACCTGAGAATGGCTTAGGGTTCACGCAGGTTTAGGGCTAAGGTTAGTGTTAGGGTCAGGGTGATAGATAGCATTGAAATTGAACTGCCTTTGTCTTGCTGTGTGGCTTGGAAAGTTACTATTAGCGTGAGTTCATTAGGATGAGGAGGGATAATGTCAAATATCAAGCACAAGGGTACTGTGATTTGGCTCTGGGGCTCCTGGGTAGGGTTAGGGTGAGGAGTAGGTTTAGGTCTAGGGTTCCAATTCATGTACCTGACGTTTGGAGTGTGTGTTTGATAGTTAGTGTTAGGGTTCTTCTTTTTTTAAGTGTCATGTGTAGTGTGGAAATAGCGGTACCTGAGGATGGCTTAGGGTTCAGGGAGGGTTAGGGCTAGGGTTAGGATTAGGGTCAGGGTGATAGATAACATTGAAATTGAACTGTCTTTGTCTTCCAGTGTGGGTTGGAAAGTTAGTATTAGCGTAAATTTGTGAGGAGAGGGAGGGATATTGTCAAATGTCAAGCACCTGGGTGCTGTGATTTGGTTCTGGGGCTCCAGGGTAGGGTGAGGGTTAGGAGTAGGTTTAGGTGTAGGGTTCCAATTCATGTGCCTGACGTTTGGAGTGTGGGTTCGATTGTTAGGGTTATGGTTCTTCTTTTGGTAAGTGTCACGTGTATTGTGGAAATAGCGGTACCTGAGGATGGCTTAGGGTTCAGGGAGGGTTAGGGCTAGGGTTAGGATTAGGGTCAGGGTGATAAATAGCATTGAAATTGAACTGCCTTTTTCTTCCTGTGCTGCTTGGAAAGTTAGTATTAGCATGAGTTCGTGGGGAGGGATAGGGATAATGTCAAATGTCAAGCACCTGGGTAATGTGATTTGGTTCTGAGGCTCTGGGGTAGGGTTAGGGTTAGGGGCAGGTTTAGGTCTAGGGTTCCAATTCATGTACCTGACGTTTGGAGGGTGGGTTTGATTGTTAGGGTTAGGGTTCTTCTTTTGGTAAGTGTCATGGGGAGTGTGGAAATAGCGGTACCTGAGGATGGCTTAGGGTTCAGGGAGGGTTAGGGCTAGGGTTAGGGTTAGGGTGAGGGTGATAGATAGCATTGAAATTGAACTGACTTTGTCTTCCAGTGTGGGTTAGGAAGTTAGTATTATCGTAATTTTGTGGGGAGGGGGAGGGCTATTTTCAAATGTAAAGCAACTGGGTACTCTGAATTGGTCCTGCGGCTTCGGGTTAGGGTTAGGGTTAGGGGCAGGTTTAGGTTTAGGGTTCCAATTCATGTTCCAGACGTTTGGAGTGTGGGTTTGATGGTTAGGGTTAGGGTTCTTCTTTTGGTAAGTGTCATGTGTAGTGTGGAAATAGCGGTACCTGAGGATGGCTTAGGGTTCAGGGAGGGTTAGGGCTAGGGTTAGGGTTAGGGTCAGGGTGATAGATAACATTGAAATTGAACTGTCTTTGTCTTCCAGTGTGGGTTGGAAAGTTAGTATTAGCGTAAATTTGTGGGGAGGGGGACGGATATTGTCAAATGTAAAGTACCGGGGTACTGTGAATTGGTCTTGCGGCTTCCGGTTAGGGTTAGGGTTGGGGGAAGGTTTAGGTTTATGGTTCCAATTCATGTACCTTACCTTTCGAGTGTGGGTTTGATTGTTAGGGTTAGGGTTCTTCTTTTGGTAAGTGTCATGTGTAGTTTGGAAATAGCCATACCTTATAATGGCTTAGGCTTCAGGGCGGGTTAGCGCTAGGGTTAGCGTTAGGGTCAGGGTGATAGATACCATTGAAATTGAACTGCCTCTGTCCTTCAGTGTGGGTTGCAAAGTTAGCCTTAGTGTAGATTTGTGGGGATGGGGAGGGATATTGTCAAATGTCAAGCACCTGGGTAATGTGATTTGGTTCTTAGGCTCCGGGGTAGGGACAGGTTTAAGAGTAGGGTTAGGTCTAGGGTTCCAATTCATGTACCTGACGTTTGGAGTATGGGTTTGATTGTTAGGGTTAGGGTTCTTCTTTTGGTAAGTGTCATGGGGAGTGTGGAAATAGCGGTACCTGAGAATGGCTTAGGGTTCACACAGGTTTAGGGCTAAGGTTAGGGTTAGGGTCAGGGTGATAGATAGCATTGAAATTGAACTGCCTTTGTCTGGCTGTGTGGCTTGGAAAGTTACTATTAGCGTGAGTTCATTAGGATGAGGAGGGATAATGTCAAATATCAAGCACAAGGGTACTGTGATTTGGCTCTGGGGCTCCTGGGTAGGGTTAGGGTGAGGAGTAGGTTTAGGTCTAGGGTTCCAATTCATGTACCTGACGTTTGGAGTGTGTGTTTGATAGTTAGTGTTAGGGTTCTTCTTTTTTTAAGTGTCATGTGTAGTGTGGAAATAGCGGTACCTGAGGATGGCTTAGGGTTCAGGGAGGGTTAGGGCTAGGGTTAGGATTAGGGTCAGGGTGATAGATAACATTGAAATTGAACTGTCTTTGTCTTCCAGTGTGGGTTGGAAAGTTAGTATTAGCGTAAATTTGTGAGGAGAGGGAGGGATATTGTCAAATGTCAAGCACCTGGGTGCTGTGATTTGGTTCTGGGGCTCCAGGGTAGGGTGAGGGTTAGGAGTAGGTTTAGGTGTAGGGTTCCAATTCATGTGCCTGACGTTTGGAGTGTGGGTTCGATTGTTAGGGTTATGGTTCTTCTTTTGGTAAGTGTCACGTGTATTGTGGAAATAGCGGTACCTGAGGATGGCTTAGGGTTCAGGGAGGGTTAGGGCTAGGGTTAGGATTAGGGTCAGGGTGATAAATAGCATTGAAATTGAACTGCCTTTTTCTTCCTGTGCTGCTTGGAAAGTTAGTATTAGCATGAGTTCGTGGGGAGGGATAGGGATAATGTCAAATGTCAAGCACCTGGGTAATGTGATTTGGTTCTGAGGCTCTGGGGTAGGGTTAGGGTTAGGGGCAGGTTTAGGTCTAGGGTTCCAATTCATGTACCTGACGTTTGGAGGGTGGGTTTGATTGTTAGGGTTAGGGTTCTTCTTTTGGTAAGTGTCATGGGGAGTGTGGAAATAGCGGTACCTGAGGATGGCTTAGGGTTCAGGGAGGGTTAGGGCTAGGGTTAGGGTTAAGGTGAGGGTGATAGATAGCATTGAAATTGAACTGACTTTGTCTTCCAGTGTGGGTTAGGAAGTTAGTATTATCGTAATTTTGTGGGGAGGGGGAGGGCTATTTTCAAATGTAAAGCAACTGGGTACTCTGAATTGGTCCTGCGGCTTCGGGTTAGGGTTAGGGTTACGGGCAGGTTTAGGTTTAGTGTTCCAATTCATGTTCCAGACGTTTGGAGTGTGGGTTTGATGGTTAGGGTTAGGGTTCTTCTTTTGGTAAGTGTCATGTGTAGTGTGGAAATAGCGGTACCTGAGGATGGCTTAGGGTTCAGGGAGGGTTAGATCTAGGGTTAGGGTTAGCGTCAGGTTGATAGATAACATTGAAATTGAACTGCCTTGGTCTTCCTGTGTGGCTTGGAAAGTTAGTATTAGGGTGAGTTAGCGAGGAGGGGGAGGGATAATGTCAAAAGTCAAGCACCTGGGCACTGTGATTTGGTTCTGAGGCTCCGGGGTAGGGATAGGTTTAAGAATAGGGTTAAGTCTAGGGTTCCAATTCATGTACCTGACGTTTGGAGTGTGGGTTTGATTGTTAGGGATAGGGTTCTTCTTTTGGTAAGGGTCATGGGGAGTGTGGAAATAGCGGTACCTGAGGATGGCTTAGGGTTCAGGGAGGGTTAGGGCTAGGGTTAGGATTAGGGTCAGGGTGATAAATAGCATTGAAATTGAACTGCCTTTGTCTGGCTGTGTGGCTTGGAAAGTTAGTATTAGTGTGAGTTCGTTGTGATGAGGAGGGATAATGTCAAATGTCAAGCACAAGTGTACTGTGATTTGGTTCTGGGGCTCCAGGGTAGGGTTAGGGATAGGAGTAGGGTTAGGTCTAGGGTTCCAATTCATGTACCTGATATTTGGAGTGTGTGTTTGATTGTTAAGGTTAGGGTTCTTCTTTTGGTAAGTGTCATGTGTAGTGTGGACATAGCGGTACCTGAGGATGGCTTAGGGTTCAGGGAGGGTTAGGGCTAGGGTTAGGGTTATGGTCAGGGTGATAGATAACATTGAAATTGAACTGTCTTTGTCTTCCATTGTGCATTGGGAAGTTAGTATTATCGTAAATTTGTGGGGAGGGGGAGGGATATTGTCAAATGTAAAGTACCTGGGTACTGTGAATTGGTCCTGCGGCCTCGGGTTAGGGTTAGGGTTGGGGGAAGGTTTAGGTTTATGGTTCAAATTCGTGTACCTGACCTTTCGAATGTGGGTTTGATTGTTAGGTTTAGGGTTCTTCTTTTGGTAAGTGTCATGTGTAGTTTGGAAATAGCCATACCTTATGATGGCTTAGGCTTCAGGGCGGGTTAGGGCTAGGGTTAGGGTTAGGGTCAGGGTGATGGATAACATTGAAATTGAACTGCCTTTGTCCTCCAGTGTGGGTTGGAAAGTTAGTATTAGCATAAATTTGTGAGGAAGGGGAGGGATATTGTCAAATGTAAAGCACCTGGGTACTGTGAATTGGTCCTGCAGCTTCGGGTTAGGGTTAGGGTTAGGGGAAGGTTTAGGTCTAGGTTTCCAATTCATGTACCTGATGTTTGGAGTGTGTGTTTGATTGTTAGTGTTATGGTTTTTCTTTTTGTAAGGGTACGGATAGTGTGGAAATAGCGGTACCTGAGGATGTCTTAGGCTTCAGGGAGGGTTAGGGCTATGGTTAGGGTTATGGTCAGGGTGATAGATAGCATTGAAATTGAACTGACTTTGTCTGGCTGTGTGGCTTGGAAGGTTAGTATTAGTGTGAGTTCGTTGGGATGAGGAGGGATAATGTCAAATGTCAAGCACAAGTGAACTGTGATTTGGCTCTGGGGCTCCAGGGTAGGGTTAGGGTTAGGAGTAAGTTTAGGTCTAGGGTTCCAATTCATGTACCTGACGTTTGGAGTGTGTGTTTGATAGTTAGTGTTAGGGTTCTTGTTTTGGTAAGTGTCATGTGTAGTGTGGAAATAGCGGTACCTGAGGATGGCTTAGGGTTCAGGGAGGGTTAGGGCTAGGGTTAGGATTAGGGTCAGGGTGATAGATAACATTGAAATTGAACTGTCTTTGTCTTCCAGTGTGGGTTGGAAAGTTAGTATTAGCGTAAATTTGTGGGGAGGGGGAGGAATATTGTCAAATGTAAAGTACCTGGGTACTGTGAATTGGTCCTGCGGCTTCGGGTTAGGGTTAGGGTTGGGGGAAGGTTTAGGTTTATGGTTCCAATTCGTGTACCTGACCTTTTGAATGTGGGTTTGATTGTTAGGGTTAGGGTTCTTCTTTTGGTAAGTGTCATGTGTAGTTTGGAAATAGCCATACCTTATGATGGCTTAGGCTTCAGGGCGGGTTAGGGCTAGGGTTAGGGTTAGGGTCAGGGTGATAGATAACATTGGAATTGAACTGCCTTTGTCCTCCAGTGTGGGTTGGAAAGTTAGTATTAGCATAAATTTGTGAGGAAGGGGAGGGATATTGTCAAATGTCAAGCACCTCGGTGCTGTGATTTGGTTCTGTGTCTTCGGGTTAGGGTTAGGGGTAGGGGTAGGTTTAGGTTTAGGGTTCCAATTCATGTACCTAACGTTTGGAGTGTGGGTTCGATTGTTAGGGTTATGGTTCTTCTTTTGGTAAGTGTCACGTGTATTGTGGAAATAGCGCTACCTGAGGATGGCTTAGGGTTCAGGGAGGGTTAGGGCTAGGGTTAAGGTTAGGGTCAGGGTGATGAATAGCATTGAAATTGAACTGTCTTTGTCTTCCATTGTGCATTGGGAAGTTAGTATTAGCACGAGTTCATGGGGAGGGAGAGGGATAATGTCAAATGTCAAGCACCTGGTGAATGTGATTTTGTTCTGAGGCTCCAGGGGAGGGTTAGGGTTAGGGGCAGGTTTAGGTCTAGGGTTCCAATTCATGTACCTGACGTTTGGAGGGTGGGTTTGATTGTTAGGGTTAGGGTTCTTCTTTTGGTAAGTGTCATGGGGAGTGTGGAAATAGCGGTACCTGAGAATGGCTTAGGGTTCACGCAGGTTTAGGGCTAAGGTTAGTGTTAGGGTCAGGGTGATAGATAGCATTGAAATTGAACTGCCTTTGTCTTTCTGTGTGGCTTGGAAAGTTACTATTAGCGTGAGTTCATTAGGATGAGGAGGGATAATGTCAAATATCAAGCACAAGGGTACTGTGATTTGGCTCTGGGGCTCCTGGGTAGGGTTAGGGTGAGGAGTAGGTTTAGGTCTAGGGTTCCAATTCATGTACCTGACGTTTGGAGTGTGTGTTTGATAGTTAGTGTTAGGGTTCTTCTTTTTTTAAGTGTCATGTGTAGTGTGGAAATAGCGGTACCTGAGGATGGCTTAGGGTTCAGGGAGGGTTAGGGCTAGGGTTAGGATTA